>NC_035434.2:164975484-165190484 GCF_002127325.2 Helianthus annuus | reverse complement strand
GTTGGAACCTTCTTTTAGAACATACCTAGGATGGTAGGAGAGAAGATCCCTTCAAATCTATGTCCCTGGATGGTCCAAATGTGCAGGATTCTTGGCTGCACTTATAGAAAACGACAGCATGCTGGACACGGCCCCGTGTCGGCTGGACACGGCCCCGTGTGCAGGCAAGATCCTGACACAGTTTGTCTGTATTCTGACGTAAAGTCAGAAAGGAATCTTTTGGTGGACACGGGGGCGTGTTGGCTGGGCACGGCCCCGTGTCGAAAGGCTGATTATGAAGTTTGTCTATTTTCAAGGAACTTTTCCGGATCGGGCGGTTCCTTACTGGATGGAACAACCCCAAAGTGCCTAAGATACCTTAATTGCTCTAGATTAAGACGAGAACGCAAGAGGTTGTCGGTGAGGGTGATTCCTATGCTAAATGTAGGTGGACAAGTCCAACCCTTTTCCGGGCTCTCGTTAAAGAAGGTGTATGCCGAATCGCTCAGGTCTATGTATGCATCGAACGAAGTCGATGGGGAGTCCTTCACGGCACAATCGGCATAGGGATGACTATCGTCCAAGTCTTCGCTAGAGTTGAAGGTATTATTGGGAGCAACGAGGTTGTTTGAATTCGATCCCAACACTTCTTCTTGGTCATCGTCTTGCGATGAATTAAGGAAATCCATCTTAAGTTCTTTTAACCAATTAAGAACCAGATCTTCTAGTTGAAATAGTTCATCAAGAAGCATTTCTCCTAAAATATCCGGCTTGGCGCATTCGAGGGAGAGATAAGGATTATTTTTACTTTTGCCCCTCTTAAGACTACAGGCAAACGATGGGTCTATATAGTGGGGCTTATAATTTAGAAAATAGCATTCTAATTCTTTATGACCGCCTCCACATAATTGACACCACGTACCATAAGAGTGCCGAAAGTAAAAAAGATCATTATCACTCATTTTTTTGTGTCAGAAATTACCAACCGTTGGGATCTTATGGTTCTGTTTTCAGTAACTGAATCTTGGGCACGGGGGTGTGTTGAGTGGGCACGGCCCCGTGTTCAGCTTACTGTCTGACTTAAAACAAGATTGCCAGTTCCAATTGTTGGTGCATATTTGTGACAACAGCTTAGATTTGGTCTTTGGATATCTTGTAATTAGTTAAACGATAAACAGTTAGCGGGTTTAGCTTTGTATTAGTGAGATTATAGAGTTTGGGCTAAACTAAACCCAGTTTGGGTCTAGGGAACGAATTGGGCTTGCCCAAGTAGTAAACCCTCGTCCAACTTGTAAACCTTGTGTTATATAAACAAGGTTAGACATTAGGGTTTAGGTTAATCAGTTAATCAGCCAAAAACAGTTGTTAGAGAGAATTTCGTGAGAGCATAGTGTCTTGGACGAAATTTGTGAGGGTTAGGGATCTTGATTGATTGTAATCAGTTTGATAGATAATCAATAAAGATCCAGATTGAAAGTGATTTCTGTTCTTCTACTTATTTCTGTTGTATTCTGATCAAGAGGATTCCACACTCTTGATTGGAAAGACGATTCTGTGAAGATCCATACACATCAAGGGGACCTACAATTGGTATCAGAGCGTTAGGCTCTTGAAGGCTCGGTTTAGAATTGTTTGCTGCAAAAACAGGGAGTGATTTCGATTTTTTGTTAAACCTGAAAATTAGGGTTTATAAAATTTTCGAAATTTTTGTGTTGGTTTGATAAAATTTTCGAAACTTTTTGGCTGTTTTGATCTTCTGGTTTGTTTGTTTGGTGTTTTTCAGGATTTCTGGAAAGATTCGGTTGATTGTTAGAAGGATTTTGGCTGAAAACACTTGAAGATTCGAAGATTGTTCTTCGTGTTCTTCACGTTCTTCGTTCTGTTTCTTGTTGATTTTCGAAAATCACTGATATTTTGCTGTTTTGATTTTGCAGATTTGTGTTGGAGAGAAGATAAGATCTTCAAAATTTCGAAAAGATTGGATTTCCATATTTACTGGCGAATTTGATTAATTTTGCTGCCTGACCAGCGAAATCAACACACCAGCGAATTTGTGACAAAATTACTCGGTGACCGGCGAAGTTAAATCCAAAGGCGACTTTGGTAACCGTATAATTTTCCACAACGAAATTATTACGGTTTTCGACGACTTTACAGGTCGTCGTAATAGCGAATTTGACCAGCGAAAATATCCAGCGAACCTTATCAGCGAAATTGACTAGTGAACTGCATCAGCGAAATTAAACAAACATCAGACCAGCGAATTTAACTGACCTCCTAGCGAAATTAGTAGCAAATTTAAAAGGGTGGAATTTCCATTGGCAAGCGTAGGAAAATTTTCAGTGTTTTGCAAATAGAAAGTGAACCGTAACTCATTTGAAGAAACTGTCTGCACCGTTGAATTCGTGTGATTTTTAGGACAAAAAAAAGGTTTTTGACATTATATATCATTGGATTCGTCTTTTCGAGACGATTCTAACGGTGTAATTTGGTAATCACTGTTTTCGGAAAATTTTGTACGGTTTTGTCAGTCTGCAACGTTAAAATGTCGAACATGACCAACTTGAATGCACCTAAGATGATGAAGGTGGAGAACTATCTTACTTGGAAGAACAGCTTCAAATCCTTTATTAAATCTCAGGATGCACGCATGTGGATATGTATTGAAGATGGGTACATAAACCCAGTACATGATTTTGATGGCAGACCACGTAGAACAGACTACGTGAACATGAAAGAGGATGATAAAAAGATCTACGAGGCTGAAAAGAGAGCCTTGGCTGCAATAAAGACATCCTTACCTGATAGCATCAAGCATATCTTCAAGAAGTACACAAATTCAAAAGATATGTGGGATGCATTACAAAGGCGTTATCAGGGAAATGAGAGTGCTACTCAGGCATTCATGGCAGAGATAGTGCCAGTTGATGAGGCTGACACTACTGTGAGTGATGCTGAATCTGAAGTGAAAAATGCTGAATCAAAAGTGGATACTGAAGTAGAGAATGAAAATGAAGCTGAACAGGTTATTGATGATCAAACTACAGAAGTTCATGAGAAAGAGGTACAATCTAATGCTGTGTGTTTGAGGTGTTGTGAACTACAGGGTGAGGTTGACAGGTTGTCAACACAAAATCAAAGTCTAGTAAGCGAGATGTCGAGCATAAAAGAGTCAAACTTTTTCGCTAAATGAAATGAAACTTCATACTTGAAAAAGATAAAAGGGTATGAAAGTGAAATTGAAGCTTTAACATGCAAATTAAATGAAAAGCTTCAAGTCATAGACTTAGCTCATGAAATGATGGCTGAGAAAACAAAAGAGATTTCTGACAAAAACAAAGAGTTCTCAGATGCACAACTTAAAATTGTTGAACTTGAACAGAAATTAAGTCAATTCAGAGATTCGTCTTTTGTAATGAAACACATGATGGGTAGGTTAAAGAAGAGTAATGACAAGACCACTGTGGGCTTCCAGGGCTTTAATGAAGTCCCACCTCCTCTTAGTCATGACTATTCTTTCCTGCCTGATGAAGATGAGCTAGCAGCCTGTATGTCAACTGCACCAAGTAGTTTCACATCTACATCAAGTCAAGGTGAGGGGTCTGAGAGTGGTGATGCTAAGAAGAACAATAACAGGGAACATTTGAAAAAGCAAAATTCACCTCCAAAGGGCAAAAATCAAACTTTTGTTAAAAAGATTAATTTTGTTCAAGGTAGTGATATGAAAAATGAAACCGCTGTTATTGAAAAAGAATCAAATGTGGAGTTTGCTAAAAATAAGAACACAGAAAAATCTGAACTTAAGCAAACTGAACAAAATTCATCCAAGGCATCATCACCATCTGATAAGGGATCTACCTCAGAGACTCCAGCTAAGAAGTCTTTGAAAAGGAGATCGTGCTTCAGGTGTCACATAAAGGGACATGTAGCTAGCTGCTGTCCTAACAAAAATAGTGAAGCACAAATGAGTGACAAACAGAGAGGGAAATTACCAGAGAAGAGTGGTGATAGTGAGGAGAAAGGTTCAAATTCTCCAAAGAAATCTGCTCCTAAGCAACCACAAAATGTTGCTGTTGGTGTAGATAAGGCTGGAACAGGAACTCCACAAGTTCCACGTTTTCAAAGAAATCAACAAAGATTTCAGCCTAGATCTCCACCAGGCAGATATCAGAGACCTAGAAGCAGTTCACCAAGAATGAACAATTTTAATTCAAATAATTTCAGAAGTCAAGGTCAATATCAAAATCGATACCAAAATAATGGTAGTCGAAATTTTTATAACAATGGCTTTAGAAATTACAATAATAATGCTTCATGGAATCAAAATTCAAGGTTTCAAAATCAAAATTTCCAAAGGTCAAATTGTCCAAATGTATATAGGAACCCTCAGGACCAAAGACCTAGTGGAAATCAAAATCAAATTCCAACAGGTCTGAGATCCAAGACTCCAATTAGGAGTAATGGATATTGGATGGATGTTCCAATAGTTGGTGAATTTGGACGACCCAAGACCATTAAGGCTTGGGTCCCCCAATCTAACTAATTTCTTAAGTTAGTGTGTGCAGGAGCTGCTAAGGAGGAGTATCAACTTATGTTGATAGTGGCTACCTCAGGCACATGAAGGGGGATGTGAGATTGTTGATATATGTATATTAAATGATTTAACTTAAAGTTCAAAGTGCTGAGTCGACACAGAAGATAACCTGGCAGATCTTTATACTAAAGCTTTTGACAGGGCTCGCTTTGAACATTTAGTCGAACTCAACGGGATGAGGAATCCTGAATAACTGGTTTTTCATAAGAATTTTTGTAAATAGTTTACTGCTTTTTCTAAAAAAAAATCAAAAATACAAAAAAAATTGAAAAATCAAAAACATAAAAAAATAGAAAATCAAAAATGAGATTTCACTGTGTGAAAAAGAAGAAGTGATAGTACATCGGCAAGTTAGACTGTCACATTGAATTTGAACTAAAATTGCTTAAGTGTGATAGCAGCTTCATTATACGATGTACCAGTAGGCAAAAAGCATGAAATAATCAACTTACCAATGTGATATAAACTTAAATGAACTGAATATGAGTGGGGAACACATTAGTGGTGTATGGTTTAAATGACCTTAATTCTTGTGTTGATAGATTGCCAAAATCTGAAGTTTTGGGTCTTTATACTGTTATTTCATCTGGGATATCTTGGATGTCTGTCTGTTAAGAACTAAAATTGTACATGACCCCAAGAAAGAAAGTCACTTGGAATTGGCTCATTTCTATTTGAATGTCTGTATGTGTCCTGATAAACACAATTTTGATCTGATTCTGAAATCTTCTTTGAAAAAAGTCGTGTACCTCCTCTGCTGCATCCAGATATATGCTGACCTGGAGGTGCTAGGCAACGACAGCTTCTGCTGCATCCAAATACATGCTGGCTTAGTTGTACGTTGTCGCACTATAGATCTAATACACCCGAAAGAGGCCCTCAAGTACCCAAAAGAAACCCAAGAAACCTATATCAAACTGAGAAAATCTCATTTGATCTGTATATTATACCATCTCTACTAAAGATCTATTATGTTCTCTTCTCAACCTATTCCCAGTTAAGATTTCAGAAATCTGAATTGGACTTGTGAAATATGTGGTAGGGAAGATACTTGCATGATAGAGTGTGTTGTTTATATTTCCAGGATTTGATTAGTATTTATTTGGGTGTTCCTTATTAAGCAATCAAAACATGATAACACAGTTTAAATGCAGACCTAGACACGTTCAGGATATCTTAAAGGATGACATCAGTATACTCACCTACTACGATGAATCTTTGTGCATACCTTGATCGCGGGGGTACATCCTGTTGTGGGACACGCTCGTATTTCAGTAAATAAAATTACCTTAACGTATCATACGGTAATGATACTTGAAATGTTCATGCATTTTGTTTAAGTGGACAAACATACTGGTAATCGTCTTGAACTGCTCTTCACGAAAAATTAAATAAAGAATTATCTAATTGTGTGAAACAGTTTGATTGTGCTGATATGATCTTCTAACCGGTGATTCTCACAAAAATAGAGTGTTTATTGCTTTTGTATTTAGTTGTTTTCAGAAAGTATAAAAATCCAAAAATAGTGTCTTTTTCTGTTTAAAATTCTTAACGTACGGAAAGCTGTTATTCTTGGAGGACTTGTTACTGATAGGGGGAGACGGTGTTAGAAAGTGAGTTCAAAATTTTAAATCTTGCAGGTTCTTGTGTGTTGAACAAAAAGTTTTGCATGTTGGTGATAAGTTGAAAAAGCTTAATCTGTGATACAGTTTAACTATCTCTTGAAAAATAATAATTTATTTAACTTATGTTGAAAAATTCTTATGGTTTCTCGAGATGTTTGTTTTATAGTATACAGATTGAAGCAGTTTGTTGCTGAGAAGTTGCTGTGAAGTGTGAAGATGAGAGTTTGATTGGATGCATGGTAGAACCTCCTTTCTATATTGCAGACAAGATTGAAGAGTTGAAGATTGCTGTGCAAATGCTGAACTGGAGTTTACTCAAACACTAACGTGTTGAAGATTTGGTGATTGGATGCATCAGCTTAGGGGGAGTCTGTTGCTGACAGTCTGTTGCTGACAGAAGCTGTTGAAGCTGAAGCTATCCAAAGACCAAAGACAGTGCAAGATTACTTGAAGATTGCAAGAAGACTGAAGACAAAGTTTTGACTGAAGACAAAGTTTTTATGAAGCTATTGTCAAGGGGGAGTTTGTTGGTGCATATTTGTGACAACAGCTTAGATTTGGTCTTTGGATATCTTGTAATTAGTTAAACGATAAACAGTTAGCGGGTTTAGCTTTGTATTAGTGAGATTATAGAGTTTGGGCTAAACTAAACCCAGTTTGGGTCTAGGGAACGAATTGGGCTCGCCCAAGTAGTAAACCCTAGTCCAACTTGTAAACCTTGTGTTATATAAACAAGGTTAGACATTAGGGTTTAGGTTAATCAGTTAATCAGCCAAAACAGTTGTTAGAGAGAATTTCGTGAGAGCTTAGTAGCTTGGACGAATTTGTGAGAGGATTAGGGTTTTAATTGATTGTAATACCTTGGTTTGATAATCAATAGAAAACCCGGATTGAAAGTGATTTCTGTTTCTACGATTTCGGCTTATTCTGATCAAGAGGATTCCGCACTCTTGATTGGAAAGATGATTCTGTGAAGATCCATACACATCAAGGGGACTTACACCAATGATTGGGCACGGGGCGTGTTCAGCGGGCACGACCCGTGCTGAGTTCTGCAGAAGCTGAAAAACTAAGAAAATCCTAAAAAAATAAAAATAAAATAGAAAAAATGATTAGGGCGTTGATTCCTAACTTTCTTAAAATCCTTGTGTCCCCGGCAGCGGCGCCAAAAACTTGATGTGCGTTAGGTGTAATGTAATTTAGGTATATATTTTAAGCCCTTTTTACACTTTTTAGCCAAGTTTTAAATTTATAAAACACGATATTTACTAACACTAAACACACATATGGGCAAGTGCACCCATCGTGGACGTAGTATAGTGTTGGTAAGATACCAAGGTCGTCCAAAGACACAAGAGCTTTTAGTACCGGTTTATCCTCAACGTCTAATCAATCAAAATGTTAGAAAAAAGGTTTTTAAACTAAGAAAATAAAACTAACTAAAATGCTGAAAAATAAAAATAAAAATAAAACAGATAGACAAGATGAATCACTTGGATCCAACTCGTGTGTAGTATAACCTTTGATTATTTTCGCACTTTTGCACTTGTTTAAGAGATTATCTTAGTTATTGTAGTAGGCCCCTCTTTTGAAGGCGACGTTACCCTCAACCCAGTAGTTTGAGTCAGCAAGGATACAATCCTAAGGGGTCGGATTATTGAAAGATAATTAATTAAGTTATTAATGCATAATGTGGTAGGCCCCTCTTTTGAAGGCGACGTTACCCTCGGCTAAGTAGTCTGAGTCAGCAGGGATACAGTCCTAAGTAGCCGGGTTAAAGTTTTAATAGTAGTTTAACTTATGAGGGAGTCAAAGAGTTTGGACCCCCGCCATCCAATACCTTTGGGTATTGAAGGAGGTCCTACTAAATTTGACCCAGGTCCTTTGCAGGATCTATACACTGAACAATGGCAAGACTTGATATGTGTAAAATGCAACATATAAATTACATCAAATGAGGCATAAAACTAACCCTTTTTAAGTACTAATGTCGGAAAAAGAGTGTTTTTGTCTTCCTTTTGTATTTTCAGGATTAAATGAGCTCAAATTAACAAAAGTAGCAAAAAGGCAGCTAAATCTAACATAAATACAAGAAAAGGAACACAAGTGGATTGCCCAACCCCTCGACAGCATCCTCCCAAGCAAAACAGAGAAGGCAGAAGACTGAACACGCCCCGTGCTCAGCTAGCACGGGGCCGTGCCCAAGAAGCAGCAGATAAGACAAACCTATAGAAGCTTCTATTGCCCACCACGGGGCCGTGCCCAGTGAACACGGGGGCGTGGCGAAAGTACTGCAGGCGCATTAATTGGAATTGCGAATTACAATTAATGAAGAGAGAGATTGTCAGACGGGCACGGGGCCGTGTGCAGCGGACACGGGGCCGTGCCCAGGCTTCTGTTCAGCCTATAAATAGGAGTGCTTGGTTTCATTCCAACTCATCCCTTGGCACACCACCTCTCTCACACTTCATCCACCACCCACCACCATCACAACACCATCATCCACCACCATCATCCATTGTCCATCATAGAGTGTGTGAGTCGTCTTGGGATCCAAGATTGATCGTAAGAGTTCTTGACAATCAAGGCCATGTTTGCCTAAGTCTCTTACATCACTTGGTGAAGACAAGTGTTTAGTATAATACTTTTTATTTTTAATCTTTTGCACTTTTTGTTTGGTTTTGTATTAATGACTTTAATAACTAGTTGCTTATGTTGAAGGTGATTCTTCCTTATCGTTTGTCCGTGGTGTCTTGGCATTATTTTACTGTCTATATAAAATAAAAGATTTTCACCATTCATATCTCCACGGTCTATATGGAGGTATGTTGGCTACCTGGTCGGGGGTTAAGGGAACGGTTTGGTAAGGGTCTTGCCCTTGTTCAGCGTTTAGAGGTCCTGCAAGGAACCTGGGTCAAATTTAGTAGGATCTCCTTCAATACCCATAGGTATTAGATGGCGGGGATCCAAACTATTTGACCCCCTCATAAGTTAACTACTATTAATACTATAATCCGGCTATTTAGGACTGTATCCCTGCTGACTAAGACTACTTAGTCGAGGGTAACGTCACCTCCAAAAGAGGGGCCTACCATAATTTGCATTAATAACTTAATTCATTATCTTTCAACAATCCGACCCTTTAGGATTGTATCCTTGCTGACTCAAACTACTGGGTTGAGGGTAACGTCGCCTTCAAAAGAGGGGCCTACTACAATAACTAAGATAATCTCTTAAACAAGTGCAAAAGTGCGAAAATAATCAAAGGTTATACTAACACACGAGTCGGATCCAAGTGATTCATCTTGTCTATCTGTTTTTATTTTTATTTTTATTTTTGAGCATTTAGTTAGTTTTATTTTCTTAGTTTAAAAATCTTTTCTAACATTTTGATTTGGTTAGACGTTGAGGATAAACCGGTACTAAAAGCTCTTGTGTCCTTGGACGACCTCGGTATCTTACCAACACTATACTACGTCCCCGATGGGTGCACTTGCCCATATGTGTGTTTAGTGTTAGTAAATATCGTGTTTTATAAATTTAAAACTTGGCTAAAAGTGTAAAAAGGGCTTAAAATATACATCTAAAACATATACACACTTGCACGCATCAAGACTCTTACCAAACCGTTCCCTTAACCCCCGACCAGGTAGCCAACATACTTCCACATAGACCGTGGAGATATGAATGGTGAAAATCTTTTATTTTATATTGACAGTAAAATAATGCCAAGACACCACAGACAAACGATAAGGAAGAATCACCTTCAACATAAGAAACTAGTAATTAAAGTCATTAATACAAAACCAATTAAAAAGTGCAAAAGATTAAAAATAAAAAGTATTACACTAAACACTTGTCTTCAACAAGTGATGTAAGAGACTTAGGCAAACATGGCCTTTGATTGTCAAGAACTCTTACGATCAATCTTGGATCCTGAGACGACTCACACACTCTATGATGGACAATGGATGATGGTGGTGGATGATGGTGTTGTGATGGTGGTGGGTGGTGGGTGAAGTATGAGAGAGGTGGTGTGCCAAGGGATGAGTTGCAAGAGCTCCAAACACTCCTAATTATAGGCTGAACAGAAGCTCGGGCACGGCCCCGTGTCCATCCGCGTCTCTCTCTTCATTAATTGCAATTCGCAATTTCAATAAATGCGTCTGCAGGATGTTGACCACACCCCCGTGTCCGCTGGGCACGGCCCTGTGGTGGGCAACAGAAGCTTCTATGACTTTGTCTTTTCTGCTGCTGCTTGGGCACGGCCCTGTGCTCACTGAGCACAGGGCGTGTTCAGTCTTCTGTCTTCTTTGTTTTGCTTGGGAAGATGCTGTCGGGAGGTCGGGCATGCCACTTTTGTTCCTTTTCTTGTACTTATGTTAGATTTAGCTGTCTTTTTGCTTCTTTTGTTCATTTGAGCTCATTTAATCCTGAAAATACAAAAGGAAGACAAAAGTACACTTTTTCCAACATTAGTACTAAAAAAGGGTTAGTTTTATGCCACAATTGATGTAATTTATATGTTGCATTTTGTGAACATCATTGATAAGCAATAAAATTTTGGAAATTTTTAATCAAGTTCAAAATGCGAAGTTAAAACCAAAGTCATGTGGGAAACCCAAAAAGACTTTGAAAAATATCCCTAAAACTGAGTTTGTTAAAGGGGAAGATTTTATCAAAGAAGAAGAGAAAATCGAAACAGGTTCAAACTCTCAGTTTGTCAACCAAATTTTGAAAAATCCCACTAACGCCTCATCATCTTCGACCAGTCATGAGGAACGTCCAAAGAATGTTGCGAAAGTTCTCAAATGTTATAAGTGTCGTGGGAAAGGACACTTAGCAGCAGATTGTCCAGATGACAAGGGTAAATCCCTTGTTGATCCTGATCAGAAGAAACCTTTTGTTGAAAAGCCACAAAATGAAACAGTTTATGTTGAAAAGAATAACGGTAAAAATCAGAAGGTTGAGAAAAACAAAGTGATTAAACAAGAAGTAAAACCGGTTGTCAAAACAAAAGTTAAATCACAACAAAATCAGGATCATGGGGAGAAACCAGTTGTTATTAATCGTGGTAAAGGATCGGAAAGTTCATCTCAAAGATATGATACTCGTGAGAAAACCCCTCACAGACGACAAAATCATGTTACTTTCCAAACACTTGATAATGACCAACGTTCTGGAGGTTCGAACAGCAACTATGTTAGACCTCATGCACAGAACAGATTCGTGAATGATAGAAATGCGTCACCCCCCCCCCCCGATTTCCAAATCAAAGACAGCATTCGGATAATCATCCACGATCATTCTCAAGACACGATGATGTTCCTAGATTTGGTAGGAATTTTGAGCCACCCAGGAATCAAAATTACGGTTACCAAAACTATGGAAGCCGAGGTTATGGAAACTCTGGTTATACCAACAGATCATCAACTCTGTATATTCCATGATTTGCGGGGAGTCATTCCAACAATTTCCGAAATGGAAATGGAGGACACAGAGGCGATGATGGTTATTTCAAAGAGTTTTCTTATGTTGACGAATCGGGACGACCCAAGACCATCATGGCTTGGATCCCACACTCTAACTAAATTTTCTTGTTGGGGAGTGTAGGAGCAGCTGAAGAGGGCTATCTATATTTGGTATATCGATAGTGGCTGTTCCAGACACATGACAGGAAATAAAGAGTTATTGAACAATATTAAACAAATTCGTGGTGGTTATGTGAATTTTGCCGGTGAGAAGGGTGGTTACATCACCGGTGAAGGTTCTGTGTCAAATGGAAAAATTACGCTGCATAAAGTGAACTACGTTGAAGAACTGAAGCATAACTTGATGTCGGTTTCTTAAATCTGTGATAACAAGTACACAATGTTGTTCACTGAAAAAGCTTGCTTCGTTTTGCGTCCGGGATTTGCTATTCCTGAAGATTGGATCGTTATGAGGGCTCCAAGGGTGAATAACACATATGTCATGGACATGCGCCCGGTGGTTAACTCGTCTGCTCTAGTGACATGTTTACTTTCGAAGGCGACTGAAGATTAATCGTATTTCTGGCATAGGAGAATGGGCCACGTGCATCTGTGAAAAATGAACAACTTAGTGAAAAACAACTTAGTGTTGGGGGTTCCTTTACGTAGTTTCAATATGCACAACAAATGTGAATCATGTGAAAAAGGAAAAATCAAATGAAAGCCTCACAAACCGAAAACTGTTAACTCAATCCAAAAACCACTTGAATTGCTTCACATGGATCTTTTCGGCCCGATCCATGTTGCTAGGATTGGTGGGATGTCTTATTGCCTAGTTGTCACTGATGATTTCTCACGATACTCGTGGGTATTTTTCTTAAAAACAAAGGACCAAACTGCTGGTATTTTAAGAGATTTGTACAAACAAGTTGAGAAAAATTATTCACTTCCTATTAAGAAAATCCGAAGTGACAACGGCACTGAGTTTAAAAATCATTAAATGGATGAGTTATGTCGGGAAATGGGAATAGTTCATCAGTTCAGCGCTCCATATGTTCCTCAACAGAACGGAGTTGCAGAACGGAAGAATCGTACCCTAATTGAGGCGGCCCGAACTATGCTTTCTGAATCTAAATTGCCAATTTTCTTCTGGGCCAAGGCGGTAAACACTGCATGTTATGTGTTAAATCATGTGCTTACAGTCGAAAGAGAAGATAAAACGTGTTATGACTGCTTGAAAACAAGAAACCGAACTTATCTGGTTTTCAACCTTTTGGGATCAAGTGTGTTATCAAACGCACCAAAGATACTCCTAAAATGGGGGAAGTTGGTGAAGTTGGGTTCTTTTTGGGATATGCCAATGGAACTCTAAACAAACGCGTTTATAACATTAAGAAGCGTACAGTGGAGATCGTGTTTGATATAACTCCTTTGAGTTACGATCCTCCATCGTCCGAATTCGGTCCTAAAAGCGGTTATGATTATGATAAATTATTTGATTCATTTGATCTTCCTGATGTTTCAGAAGAATATTCAGAGGTTGTATACACACATCTTGTGAACAAAGATGAAGTGGATGCGAGCTGGAGAGCAAGTATTCCTACTAATGTGTCTTCGAATGTTCCAGTCGCTGATTCTTCGATTGTAAACGAAGTTGTTGCTGAGCAGATCCCCAATGCAGCTGCTCAAACTACAAGTGGTGATCTTTATGTTGATTTTTCAGCATATCCAAATGTTAATGCGTCTTCTGGAAATGGTCAAGCTTCTAGTAGTAATGCAAATGCTGAGGGGGAGATTCAATCGAATTTGGGAAACAATCTTCATGCTCCGGCAATCCCAGTTCCAAGAACAAATATTCATCATCCTGTTGATAATATTATTGGGAATCCAAATGCGGGAGTGCAAACACGAAGGAGTATTTCAGAGATGCAGTGTCTGTTCTCTGCTATCAAGAAGGAAGAAATCTACAATCTTAGCCTACATGAATGTTTTATCTCTCGGATAGAGCCGGAGAACTATCAGATGGCTCTAAAGGATAATTCTTGGTGTGAGGCGATGCAAGAAGGGTTAGCTCAGTTCAACAAGTTAAAGGTGTGGAATTTGGTCGATCTTCCAAAGGGCCAACATGCAATCAACACGAAGTCGGTTTTCAAGTGCAAGAAAGATGATAAAGGTGTTGTCGTCAGAAACAAAGCACGGTTGGTTGTTCAAGGCTTTAATCAAGAAGAAGGGATTGATTATACAGAAGTTTATGCACCGGTGGCAAGACTGGAAGCCATTCGTCTGTTTCTAGCTTTTGCTGCTCACATGCACTTCAAAGTCTATCAGTTGGATATGAAAAGCGCGTCCCTTTACAGAAAATTGCATGAAACTGTGTATGTATCCCAACCACCGGGTTTTGAAGCTCCAGAGTCTGAGAACAAAGTCTATATGTTGGACAAAACTCTCTACGGTCTCCATCAAGCTCCTCGGGCATGGTACGAGACTTTATCAAGACATCTATTGGAGCACGGGTTCTCACGTGGCGCGATTGACTCCACACTGTTCATATTGAATAAAGAGGGAAATTTTCTGATCGTGCAAATTTACGTTGATGACATAATTTTTGGTTCTTCAAATGAAGAATTGTGTCGTGAGTTCAAGGCTTTGATGAAGTCTAAATTTGAAATGAGCGCGATGGGCGAGCTATCGTTCTTTCTAGGTCTTCAAGTGAGTCAAGAAAAACCGGGACGTACGTGCATCAGACGAAGTATGTCCACGAGATTCTCTAAAGATTTGGATTGGAAGATAGTGCATCAGACGAAGTATGTCCACGAGATTCTCCAAAGATTTTGATTGGAAGATAGCTTACCCTATGACACGCCTCTTCCGACAAATCACAAGCTTTCACCCGATAAGGAGAAAGATCTTGAAGTGGATCCGACTCTATATCGAGCAATGATAGGTTCGCTAATGTATCTTACTGCTTCACGACCAGATATTATGTTCTCTGTTTGTTTGTGTGGCAGGTTCCAATCAACTACGAAAGAGTCTCACTTGAAAGCGGTCAAGCGTATCTTCAGCTATCTAAAAGGGACGCCTAAGCTTGGATTGTGGTATCCAACTGAAGGTGGTCTGGATTTGCTGGCGTATGCTGACGCAGACTTCGGAGGGTGCCCGATGAACAGAAAGTCAACCTCTGGCGGCGCACAACTTCTTGGGAACCGTCTTGTCTCTTGGCAATGCAAAAAGCAAGTTGCTGTTTCTTTATCCATGTGCGAGGCCGAGTACATTGCTGCATCAAGCTGTTGTACTCAGGTCTTGTGGATTCAGCAGTAAATGAGGGACTACGGTTTGAATTTTACTCGAACTCCTATTCTTGTCGATAACAACTCTGCCATTTCCATAACTAACAATCCAGTTAATCACTCACGCACTAAGCACATAGATGTTAGGCATCACTTCATTCGCGACTGTGCTGAGAAGGGTTTAATAGAAGTGGTTAGGGTAGACACCTTGGATAATCTTGCCGACCTGTTTACAAAGACATTCGATCGGGCTAGATTTGAAAATCTGGTCCGAATGATTGGCATGATCAACCCCGAGTAAAATGCTTTTCAAAACTCACATAGAAACTTTATTTTATGGTTACTGTACAGTTTTTACCGCTTTCCAAAAATTGAAAAACTCCAAAAATATTTTACTTAGTTGTAGGATAAACTTTAAGAAAAATACAAAAACATTTGAAAAATATAAAATGAAGTCGTGTTGAGATATAAGGGAAATGATAGTACATCGGTTAGTCGTATCTGGTGCAGGACTATGGTCATATATAAAATTAACCGTTAACAGTAACAACTTCATTATACGTTGCTTCGGTAGGTTTTACGCGTCAATAAGAACCTGTTTTTGGTATATAAACATAATGAACTGCGTAACTTGTATGGTACATCTCTCGTATATATGGTCTTGGTACCGTAATTTCGTTTGATAGATTGCCGAGGTTCTGAGATACGTGGTCTTTATGCTGTTTATCATCTGGGTATCATGGTTGTTTCTTTTACTGAAAACAACGGGGACGCAAGTCTAGATCTTCTATGATTCCATACATACGTGTAAATACCATTCAATCGTGTATATAATACATGATGCATTCGACCTCAATAAGTGATAAACAATCACATGTCCCATAAAATATGTGATAATGCATCACAGCTCTTATGCGGGAGTCAAGTTCGTCTCTTTGTCTGTACGATGGTACTAACCTGTTCACGGACTTGCTCCTGTGCCCTCATGCATCTGAAAATCAAGTTCCTCATCAATAAGTGATTCTATCACATAGGGCTTGTTTTCAATTTTGAATAAGTGAGTATCTCACATCATTTTATACTTCAAAACAGATGATAAATGGTATACTCACCAGTAAGATGATCTCTCGTGCATACCTTGATACGGGAGTATATTCTGAGGTGGGTAAACATAGTTACAATCAGTTATTAATACACTTAATCACATATCTCGAAAACGGTGTTCGAAAGCGTGCTAAAATTTAAGTGGACCACAATACCGTTGAACGTCTTGAACTGTTAATATCATTCTAAAGGCTTAAACTAAAATTCTATGGTTCGTGTGTCGGATACTGACAGAAAAAGATAGTTAGTGTAAATACGTTCGTAGGCTTAACCTCTTTTTCAGTCAAAAATTGAAAAACAACAAAAAGATTTTGCTTTCTTGTTTCTATGTGCGAGTTTTCATTCTACAAAATACTCTAAGGGTTGTGAACATTCTTTAATAAGATGTTAAACATCAAGTTCGGTAACTTAAAATAAGTCTTTCTCATGAAAATCGGTCGTGCAAGATACATTTAAGTGTATGTGGGAAATTTCGTCATTTTAAAGGGTTCGATAAAATTTTGTTCCGAGTAGTGATATTTTCCGTTTCAAAATTTTTATGTGCGGAAGTGAAAGGATTGTTTTTTGAAAGTTTTACCAATTTTTTTTTTATTTTATTTCGAAAATTATCTAGATAGTTAATGTTCAAAATTAGTATTGATCAAAGTTAGGAAAGCAAAAATTTCGAGGTTTGAAATTAGGGGTTCAAGTCCGAGCTTTAAGTGGACCGTGTTTTAAATGGGTTAATGTCCGAGTTTTAAGTCTATAAGTCAAGACCGAGTTTTTCTTTTTAAAATAAACCTCTCTGGTCCGAGTTTTTAACAAAATATCGAGGTATCATGGTCCGAGTTTTAAGTCTAACCTCAAGCCGAGTTTTATTATATAACGTCCGAGTTTTGGTAAGTATGTAAGGGTTTTAGGTTCTCCTCTCTTATTCAATTTCAAAGTATCAGTAGATAGAAAACCCTGCATCAACCCCTCCTCTTTCCTCAGTTCTTTCTTCTTTCAAATCTCTTTCTCACTTGTGATTAGAACTTAAGTCTTCTTCAAGGTATGTGTTTCTACACTCATCACATCTCCATTGTCTCAAATTTTGGTAAGAATCTTGATTTTAGGGCTTGGATTTTCATCTTGGTTAAACTTTGTGTTCTTATTTCTTGTTGATTCATGCTTAAATGTTCTTTCCTTGTTAAATGTTATTGATAATTGATGTTAGTGAACTACTTTGAAGTTAGGGTTTTGTGAGAAAATTTGGGGGTTTTGTGCTTGGCTTCAAGAACTTGGTGTTCTTGAGGTTGGGGGTTTTGAATCTTGAAGAAAGTTGAATGTTTGAGTTAATTTTGAGCTTTGTTGGTTAAAATCTTGCTTGGATGTGTTATGAATATGCTTGATTAGGTAAAATTTTTTCTTGTTTGAGTGTAGTTTTTAGTGGTGTCTTTGTAATGTTCTTGGCGGGTATCCTTTGTGTATGAGGAAGAAGATGAAAGAAATTTGAAATATGGCTTTTTGATCTTCAAAAGTTTGTGAAGTTTGTTGTTTGAATATCGGAGAAATTGCCTGCTTGTTTCCGTAAGTTTGGTAATGAATCAGTTTATTTTAATGAAGATATTCAAATTTTTATTGCCGTTACCAAGTCAGGGTTACCCTGTTAACTAGTCTGAGCTCTGTATCCGAGTTTTAAGTATAAATCGTTCCGAGTTTTTTTTAATGAAAATGGATTGGTTATGAGTTTCTAGTCTTGTATGTTTTGAGTTTTAAAGAAACAGTTCCGAGTGTTGGTTTTAAAGAAACAGTTTTTAAAGAAACAGTTCCAAGTTTTAAATGTTTTGAGTTTTAAAGAAACAGTTCCGAGTTTTAAATGTTTTGAGTTTTAAACAAACAGTTCCGAGTTTTAGTAACAGTTCATTCATCAGTTTTTGTCTTTTTAACAGTTCATTCATCGGTCCATTCATCAGTCCGGGTTATTCGTTCCGAGTTTTGGTGAGAGTTCCGAGTTTTAGTAACAGTTCATTCATCAGTCTGGGTTATTCGTTCCGGGTTATTGTTTTTTAACAGGTCCGAGAAACCTTTCAGTTGTCCGAGTTTTAGTTTTTTTAAAATCAATCCGAGTTTCAACAAGTCAAAATCAATTTGTTTCAGTTCCGAGTTTATCCGTGTGTTGGTTTAGTTCCGAGGTTTTTCTTTTTTTCTGTTCCGAGGTTGACAGTAAACAGTTTCAACAGTCCAGGTTTTTGGTTGACAGTAAACAGCTTCAACATGTTTTAGTTTTAGTTTGTTTAAAATCAATCCGAGTTTTGGTCCGAGCTTTAAGATGTTGTCTGTTGGTAATCTGTTTGGTGGTCTAACTTCTTTAGAATAAACTGTTAGCTAGTCTGGGCTTTAGTAATTAGTTTAGCAGCAGGTCCGGGTGTTACTTTGTTTGCTCTGAGCTTTAGCGGTTACAGTTCAACAGCTTAGTTTGGTGAGTAGGTCCGAGTTCATACGATCTCCGGTTATTAGTCCCAGTTCTGGGGTCTGGGATTTAATAGCTCATTGAGAACTGTTGGATTTATTAATATGTTTGCTTCTGATTAGTATTCATACCTAATGCATGTGTTTCGTTTCTGTTTTGATTTCCAACAGATATGGCAGATCCACCTCGTCCTGTTCGAAAATTTCATCATCATCACAATCAGATTGCATTGATAAACGAAAACGTTCGTGGTGGAGCTGAATATTCTGATATTATGCGTTTTCTTCGGAATTCAAGAATTTCTTCCGCGATTTCAGAAAATATTCACCAAGTACAAGAGTATATTGAAGATTTTTAGCGTATGGCTCAGATTGTTAATGATTCTATCGAAGCTACTATTCATGGAAGCCCTATTGTTATCACGGAAATCGTTATTCGTGCGGCTTTGCGGTTTGGTGACTTAGATTATGGAAACACGTGTTATGTAAAGCAAATTCGTGAACGTGGGGCTAGATCTTTCGGTTACGTGGGTTGTTTTACCAGGAAGGAGATCGCCAAAGGATTGACTCTTGGGCAGTGGAGATATTTCTTTCATGTAATGATGCAGTGTTTAGCTCCACGGAAATCGGGAATGGATGGCATGGCTCATGATCTTCTTTCTGCAATGATTGGGTTAACTTACAACCAGCCATACAACTTCTCACTGATGATTTTCCAAGCTTTCAAACATCAGATTGGTCTGAAAGAAAATGATAAGCGATTGATGATTCTGTATCCTCATTTTATTTCGCTTATTATTCGACACTTGTTGCCAAATCTTCCGTTCGATGTATCTCTACCTGCGCACGCTCAAGCGCCCATGCATACTCGTATTTTTACCGATTGTGCCAAGGTTAATGTGTCCAAGAAGACTGATGTTCGTCCTGTTACTACTCTTTTGCTTGGTGCAATTGTTCAAGAGAACTACAATCCGGAAAATGATCCAATTTGGTTAAACATTCGAAATGGTTTTGATCAAATCTTTAGTGGAGGAATGCAGACAGTTGAGGCTAATGTTCACGAACCCGTGCTTGTTCAACCTCAGGTTGATCTTCAACAACCACCGGTTAATACTCCGGAACCTGAACCCATTGAAGAACCAGTTATTGATGAACCAATTGTTGATGCTTCTGTTCAGGAAAATGTTTTTGTTCATACTCCAGTTTCTACGTCTTCGGCAACGGGTGTTGCTGTAGAAACTGATGAGGTGATCCTAGAGCTTGATGCGGCTCTAGAAGCGGGTCCGTCTTCCCGTGCAGTTGATAAAGGGAAGCATCCTATCGAAGAAGTTTCTGTGGATGAGTCTGTTAATGATATGCTAACTGAAAAGCAATACCTCCTGTTAGTTATGAAGAACCTTCAAAATCGTATCACACCTTCTGAAAGGAAAAAACTTGATTTATTTCGCGCAAAGGTTGCTTCTTTCGGTCCCTCTTCCGACTGGAGTATACGCTTAGCGAGTTGGAATGATAGAGCGAACGATTTGGATTCAATCGCTTTTAGTTCTTCTTCTTCTGATGATGAGGATGAAGACCGTCGTCGTCCTGAGACTGATACTGTCCGTGTGTCAGCTCCTCTCAAGACGTATAAACGACGACGGGTTACTGTTTCGGATTTTCAGTCTTCGAGTCCGATAGTTGCTTCAGTTGTGGTTACATCAAGCGCAACTCCATCAGATTCCAAAGGTCTCCTAAATTTGGAGTTATCTATCGCTCTTCCGTCACTGTCTACTTCACTTCCGTTCACTTCCTTTGTGGAAGCTACCAGCATGACTACTTCTGTTCATCCGTTAACGCCGATGATGTCTTCTCAGATTCCTACAGTACCGCTTTTTGGGTCGTTATCTTTTCCAATGGGTACGGGCAATTTGTTTGCCTTATCAGGAAGTCCTTCCTTGCCACCGTGGCCTAGTGTTTTCAACGGTATGCAAGCGCCAAAGACACGGAAAGTCCGTTCGAAGGTTGCTTTCGGTCCGAGTCCGCCAGTGCGATCGAAGAAAGGATCTCAGAGACCTCCAGCTTTAACGTCATCAGGTCCTAGGACATCCGGTGGACAACCGTCTGGTTCTAGACCTGCTGCTCCAAGACCTTCGACAGCTTCTGCCTCGAGACCGTCAAGTTCTGGTCAAGAGTAGAATTTTCAAGAGTTTGTTCATGGCAAATTTCAGGATGCTGCTAAGGTCATGGTACAACATAAGGGTCAGATCACGAAGCAGCAGAAAGAAATTGATTTCTTGAAGAAAAAGGATGCGGTTCGAGATCAGCAAATGACACAGTTTTTTCATCTAACCAAATACCAAAGTATTCAGTTGGGAAAGTTCATAACGCAAGATGCCTCGACTTCAGCCTGACAGGAGACTTTGGCTAGGACAACGAATCGGCTTCTAGGTATTGTGACGGATCTCGTGTCACTCCTTGCTGCTCAAGGGGAGAATTCGGATTTTCAGATTCAGGCTCAATGTAAGATAGATGAGCTAAAGAAAATCAGAGATAATCTCGACAAGGACAAGGATCCCGACGCAGCGAAGCAGGGGGAGCAGTCAAGGAGCGCACGTGCTCCTGAAGCTGCAACCTCGGCTCAAGTTGAGGGGGAGTCCTCGGGTGCAGCCGCAGGGGGAGATAAAGGTCCTGTAGATGCTGATACATGTGCCTTATCTGATTCTAAATTGGATCCTGCTGTTGATTTGGTTTTAGGAGATGGTGAAGTGGTTAAGGAACTGGTTGAAGACTAGCGAACTGATGATGAACTAGCTGGTAAGTTCGAGTTCATTGAGACTGCGCAAGGGGAAAGGATCGAGTACGAGTCCCTACCGGTTAACACTAATGATATTAGAAGCTTTGTGTTTGGAAGTGAAATGCCTGAAGAAATCAATAATCCTATTCGAGTTCCTGAGGAAGTTAGTTTGGCAGCTCACAAATGGTTTAAACATCTTCCCGACGAAACTCAAAGGAATAGGTATATAAACACAAAAGGTGAGTATTCGGGTCAGATTCGAAGTTGGGATTTTGATGAATAACACAGCTTGGTGATGATCAAAAGGACCGATGGGGTATAGTATTTCAGGCCATGGGTCAAGTTCCTTCAGACTCTTCCAGCTCGTGATCTCCATCACATTGCTCAGCTGAATCTCAACAACGATACGAATGTTGCTAGCATCAGAGGACTAATTCCTTATCTCGTTGTTGAGAGTCGAACAAGTAAATGGAAGACTTTCAAGCCAACAGTTGGTCGGGGAGTTAAGTACTTCAATAAGTTTACCGGCAAGGAAGAATGGAAGATGGTCTATCCTCCAGCGAGATGCCTCCGTAAAATCTCTATGCGCAAATTTGATCTCGATAAATTTGACAGCTTAGGTTATTGGTATCTCGATGGCAGGATTGGGGGAGCGGTGATTACCAAGAAGAAAGTGACTGATGAGATTGCAAAAATTCTGGATCCGATTTGGCTTGTCAACCTAAGGGAAGCACATCTGAAGAAACTTCGACGCCTGCCTCTGAAATACCTTAAAGAAGATCGTGAGCTAGCTGATCAGTTCATCAAGGTAGTTCAATTCTGTGTGAAGAACAAGGTATGGGCAGGAAGCGAGTACTCGAAGCAAGGATGAAGAATTCAAGACCACATGAAGACCATGCACTGATCAGGGGGAGTTTGTTAATGCACTTTGGGTGATAAGTGCATGCCTTCCAATTGTTAGGGTGTTTATTGTACATGTCTTGAAACTTAGTCCAAGGTTTATCCTTGGACAATTTGTCCAAGTTTTTGTCTAGACTTTTGTCAGGGGTTTGTGCTTAGGCAAAAGTCAGGGTTTTTGTGTAGATTGTTTTGTCCAGGCTTCTAGTATGTCATGGAGTCCATGGTTTGTCATGTATGGGCTTTGGGCCTTTGTCTCCGGACAATGTGTTGTCCGGAGTTTGTCTTGTATATATACCTTTATGTGGAATAGACAAGATGGTGATTCTGTGTGAAATTATGTGCACCTTTCTAACCCTAATTATTGTGTGTGTGTTTTGTCTGGCGGCTACTGTGTGTGACGTCATCCATCTTCCTCATTAAGAATACTCTGTGTATTCTTGATTTCTCTCACAAATCTTTGCATTCTAGTGTTCCATCTACAGTGGTTGATCATCAGGTGGATTCCGCACACCTGTTGGATGCATTAGCTGAGTGAGATCTTGGATTAGGAGGCCTTACAAACAATATTAATTAGTTTTCTTACTCTCAAACAATCAAATGTTATGGTCCAAAACTATTAATCACCACTATAGTAAACACAAGTTTTTCAAAATTTAACCATAGCGTATGAAGTGACTATTTTGAAAGAAAGTTTTTGAATTGGGGATAAGAATGCTTACCAAAGAGATATCCAAGGTTTCAATCACAAAAGATTCATAGAACATAGGTTGGATTTAGTCTTCAACTTGGTTGATACCCACACACACCTCAATAGTTTTAAAGATTTTGACTTAGAAGGTATATGTTGTTGTAAAACAACGACCTACTAGCAATGTATAGAGAAGAATGGGAAAATGGGAGATCGATTTCTTATTGATTGATTTCAACATCATATACAAATGCCATTATATATAGGCCCTTGCATTAGTACAATAGTAACTAAAGAGATAGGAGTTATAGAGGTGGATAGTCACTACATAATGGATGCACTAAAGGGATAGGAGTTATAGATGTAGATAGTCACCACATAATGGATACATTCACAACACTCCCCCTTGACTATCCACATGATATACTATTCTTTAATACGCTAGGTGATGCTGTCTCATTAAAAACCTTGCTAGGAAAACCCAGTGGGACAAAACCTCAGCTAAGGGAAAAAGAGTGCAGCGCGCATTTTCTCCCCCTGATACTTTTGGATCAGATATGTTGCCTCATTAAAAACATTTACTAAGAAAACCCAATGGGACAAAACTTAGTCAAGGGAAAAAGAGTGCAACTTGAATAAGTCTCCCCCTCATTTTAACATGTATCCTTTAAGTGACGGGTGTCCATCTTCCTTGAAAGTTGAATAAAGCCTTTGTAGCGAATGATTTGTTGCTTGATCCCTTAATGTGCAATCCTTTATGTTGAGCAATGTTGTATAATCTTCTAACGAGACTTTAGGTGCCTCTTTCCAAAAATTATCATATGTCCATGACTGTGTTTCGTTACATTCCTGCATCTACAAGACTAACCAAACTTGTTTTGGTGGGTTAGTAAAATATAATCAAATATCGTTTATACCTGAAATGTTTCTTTGAACTCATTCCAATGTCTCTTCACTTGACAAAGGTTATATCATGACAATAAGCTCAAGTGAAAGATATTATAACCATACACAGCTAGCAAAACATATTAGTGCACTTATGCATTTAACGATGGTACTTCTATAATGAGAATCTCTACTTTGGTAGGAGATGATAATAGGCATTTCTTATAATAAATGACTTAACAACCCTTAACATACTTTAAGGTTCAACTATGTCTATACTAGAATATCCAAACATCATCTTCTAGATGTACTTGGGGGATTGGTAAAATATAATTACATATATACGTGAACTGCAGTTCGAATAATAATTAGACTGTGCCAAGGTCATTCAAAAATTCTCCCTCTAAAAGCTCGACAATTTCTCCCGATGATGCCTAGCCATCATCACTGTAAACTGCGATTATAGTGAACTTTTAAAAGTAGAACGTCGATAAAACATGGCTAATTTAATCAAATTTATATCCCTCTTTATGCAAATATCTCGAGTTGTATAACACTCGATCTAACTATTTTAGTCCATACATATTCTATGAACTTTATATAGTACGTTCTTGAGGTTTTGACATCATTAATGCTTCTAGCATTATCAATCCATGAGGGAATTATTTCCATCTTATTCAAATATGCATGTGCTTTCACTCTTAGAAGTTTTGCTGTATAAACTTGCCCTTTTAACACATAGATATCTATATCATATGCAAAAATATCAAAAACACTTGCTTTTATCTGCAAAATTCATATTGTACCATGTTTGTACACAGTGTACATTGAGATGCCATAATAACCAGGTACACATTTTCTATGTATGTTTATTGGAGTATTGGTGCACTATAATTACATCCATAAGGTATTTCAATTAACCTCTTAAGCACTCAATTGCTTTAGGATACTCATGGGGAGTTCCAATTATATTCAATTCAATAACATATACAACATGTATATGTATTCAGATCTAAATTTATATAATAATCATAATATTCTCGAGAACTTATTTTATATGACTTAGTATCAAGTGATACATAACTTTCATAAGACGCATGTCAATTCTCTTTTATATATTACCAGACTAATAAGATATTGGAAAGTTAATGCATCCACCACTGAAGAATACGTTTTCTCATAATCAATCATAGGTCTTTGTGAAAATTCTTGTGCCACCAATTTTGACTTATATCACTTAATTTGATTTTCACATGATTTGCGTAAAAGACACATTTGTATCCAACATATTTTACAACTTCAGTTGTATGGACTATTGGATCAGAAACTTTCCATTTCATTAGAGAACTAAACTCTGTCTTATTTGCGTCTTTTTATTTTGGCCAATCATTTCTTAATATTCATTCATAGGCAGATCTTAAATCTTGATCCTCATCATTTAATCATTTTAAGCGCTACAATATATACAAAAGTATAACGACGTTGATTTTTATTTCGATTCCATACATATCTTAGACATGATACAACTTAGCGAGATCTCTTTATTTTCAAGTACCTGAGGTTCTTCTTGAACCATCATGTCTATTGTCCCTTCAGGTGATCTTATTACTATAACCTCGACTTGACCATCTTAATTACTTGCTCCAATTTTCGAGGAATTTTATTGTTGGAATCAACTAGTCTGCCACGCTATAGGCGTGCAATAGACTTATTACAAAATATGTGGTTGTCCTCTTGGGACACAAAGATAACTAGAGCATAAGCAGTTGATTATGTGACTTACTTAGTCACTCTATTTAGGTCAGTGAACTTATCTGGTAACTTGTTCTTTGATATTGGTAAATGAATTATACTTTAAACTTCTAGTTCATAGTTTATAGTCTGAGGATCAAGATGACATGATAATTCATTTCACTTTTCACTTTCCAACTGCTTGTTATCTCCCCCTGATGTTATGAACATTCATTCATTAAAGTGAAAACCAATGAGCCATAAACAAATTTCTTACTAATGGCTTTAAGTATTTAATCATAGAAGATTATTTATACCCAACATATTGTCAAACCTTTTAGAAGTCCCATCTTTGTGTAGTGTGGTGGATGAGTTTCAATATATGCCGCACAACCAAAATCTTTGATGAGACATCTTTGGTTCCTGGCCAAAAACCAATTGTATGGGGAGAACTATAACTTATTGGCTTGATGTGAATTGATGGTACTATATATAAAATTACATGTACCTAAATGAACTTTTGCTCCGCTCATGATCATTGGGTTTGTAACCAATAGTAGACGTTTAGTGATCATCTCAACAATAATACTTATTCCAATGATCGTTAATAACTTGGGAATCAAATTCACTATTATCAAATAAATATACTAATCTGGATTAATATGCTTGCTATCACATTAGCTAAGCTACAATCACACAAACTTCAGGTTGTGGATTTGATAACCATTTAGACGATGCATCGATTTAAAAAAACTAAATGGTATTATGTTGGAATATGCATATCCTTTAATCGCTTCCAAAATATTTAGGTATACACACCCTCGTTTATTTTGCAAATATATAATTTCCCTTGAGAGCAAACATTACATGCTAATTATTATGTTGAAGAATCTTCTAGTTCTTCATTATGTTTCACATCATCATTGACTCGGTGTGGTCTAACCGGTCATGCCAACTAATTAAATAATTATGATCCATAAACTTCTGGTTTATGATTATATGTGTATTACTTGCTCGTATGTAATACAAAACGTATGATACGAGAGAATATATTATAACTTCAAAGTTAAAACCATCACGTTATGCAATCACTCCTTAGTTTGCCACTTTTGGTGGTCCATCTCGTTATTAAAATGGCCACCATTACAATTCTTATAGTCAATCTCATCATTACAAACGTCTCAATTAGTTCCATCATTACATCTACAATGATTAATATATAATCACATTCACTTTTGGGAATGGAGTAGAACCAAAACAAGCTTCATAGCTTTTCATTATTTACTCGGTCACATGAGTATAAAATCATTTTCATTTTTCCATAACTCTTATAATAATATTGCTACTTTAGGAGCATATGTCTCAAGTGTGACAAATGAAAAGAATTTAATCGATTTTTCCTTGTAAATAATGTTCTCTTTGCTTACCATCAATTGAGAAGTAGTTGAGTCGTATAAGATTCAATCTTGTATCTTACGACCTTCATAACGATCATCGTATAGTCATCACATTATTAACATGGTTGATCTCATTACACGAGTGTGACAACCCTCACTAAACCAGGTATCCGTACGGTTTAATTAATAATTAATTGCTGCTTAATTACTGTGCTTACTTGAAATTACTGATGAACTGCTACTTGACTGTTGATACTTGTACATATCTACATCATACTTTATTTACTGTCACTACACTATTTACATGTTGAACCTTAGTGACAAACATGATGCACAAAAGCACAGTAGCACTATGAACGGATAACCTATTGAACATGCTGATAAGCCAGCATCAGGCAGATACTGCCACTAAGGCCTGTATGAGCCAGAAATATTTTACTACACCCATAGTGAGTGTAGGGATACAAGGGTTGTAGAACTGCGTCTCTAGGAATAAGATACAGTGACTGGATGTGCCTAAAACGTACACTAAGCACAAAACTCAGCACTTTAATTAACAAATTCAGCTTCTATCTAGCTAATAAAGTGCCAAAACATGAGAAAAACATTACTAGACACTTTCCAAAGTGTCGGGAATAAGTTGTGTCACTAAAAGGGGCATTAACGACACTTAAAAGCTTTGTTAAGCGCTTTAACGGATTACTATCCAACCGAACAACCGGACTATACCCGGAACATAAAAATATTGACATTAACATTATTGATCTTTTTCTGAGCCAGTTAGGGTCCCTGAACACCCTAACACCCGCCATAAAACATAACACACCACTAACCGAGTTAAGTGCTTAACTAACCTACTTAACTTAACTCTAACCTAACTAATGGTTAGAATTCAACCAAGACCCCCCCCCCCTTTGGCCGATTCGGTCACAATGGGACTAGTCTTGTACCATTTTTTATTTTAATATTACAATGTGTCCCATATCTAGATGGCAATGAATCCATTGGATTATAACACTAAGTAAAGTCTATAAGTATCATCATATGTACAAGAGATCATTCACATTTCTTCACCACAAAAATTTACTCTCCTTCCCTCTCTACAAGTCTCGGCCGAAACCCCCTCCCCCTCTACAACCATTTTCGAGTCTTGATCATTCCATTCCAAGGTTATACAAGCTTCAAGGATCACGTAATAGGAAGCTTGGTGAACTCGGAGTTCGAAGGACCACTTTCTCTAGCTTTTATCCACGCATTTTTCGCATAGATTCTTCCCTAGCCTCGAGCTAGAGGTATAATGCTTAAAACACTTACTTGAACTAATCTAAAGTGGTTAATACGATGTGTAACGATTAAAACTCGGAATCTTGCATTTTGAAGCATTAAAGTCTACTAAAAACATGAAAAATGATGGTTAAAAGCTCACTAGTTGTGTAAATGTTGTAGTAATTGAGATTTGTGATTATTTAGACCCGATCTATGATGTGGTAGCTCGGATCATCATTTAACCCGGTTCGATCATGGTCATGGATCATGACATAAGCTTGTTTTGAATGAGACAAGGGTTAAAAGGTGAAACTCTACCACACGCGAATCATGAACTTGTGTAAAAATGTTTTACTTATGGAATAGTGTTTAAAACTAGCAGATCTACGTATCCGCAGGTGGTATTTTCGAAAGACCAAGTGTCAAAGAAATCATGTTTTCTAAAAATGGATCTTACACTAACAAGCATGATTTTTATAAACCACAAGTGTGTAAACACTTGTGAAATGAAAAGTTTCACAAAATAACAAACTTTGTAAAAAATGACGAGAAGTTGTAAAGATAGAATTACTCAAAAAACGAGGTTTTTACGAGATCACATTACTTTATATAAAGATCCACAAAATATAATGGGATTTACACTATAGTTTCGGAAAAACTGCAAGTTCATGTGATTTATGCGATTTACATACTTGTCGACTAGTTTGATGTGTCGGAAATTGTTTGATTGAATAAAGAAGTTGTTGAAATTGATTTAGTAAAAGAAAATGATACGCTTGAAAGCGTGGCCACCTCCAGTTACAGCGGAAACTCTGGCGAAATTTTTCTAAAAACCTAACACTTAAAATTATTTACACTACAAGTGTTAGAATTATTTTTGACATGTTTTCGAAATATAAATTTCGCCATGACTTTATTTACAAATATCCGGAGGTGGGATTTTCACAAAACTAAACGCGATAAATATATATTTGGTAAATATATATTTTCACAACACTGTTTATGATTATTTTGTGAAAATACATAAATATTATTTTTAGAGTAAAAATAATATTTACGAACGTTAACGGATCCAAAATAATACGAACGCCTCTACGATAACTATATAAGTTACACTGGTAATTATTATTACCACTCGATCGATAAAACGTAACTTACGCATTATGCGGAAATATTTACAAACGCGTATTTTATCAACGTATTATTTTTGGGGAATATTATGTGAAATGGAAATATAATATTTTTGAGAAAAAATATTTATATTTTAGAATTAGAAATAAATATATATTAAGTGAGACTTAATGATATAATTCGAACGCACATGTATTAAATCCCCCATCCTTGGGAAGGAGATTAACTACCAAGTATATACGAAAAGTAAACACGAAATAGTTGCCTAACTATTTCCCAAAAACTTAAACTATAAAGCTAAGGCACGGCCGTCCGTCTAATAGAATTAGCGCATGTAGGTCGTTGCACAGCTGCCTGATTGGAGTACTTGGTAGAGACGCACCGACTGTGAGTTCATGTCCCCCTTTTCTCTTAACTGTTTTCAGTTTTCTAAACTGCGGGGGTGAAATACATGTTACTATGATTACGAGTACTTTTTACATGGTATGGTTAGCGTAAGGAGGGTTACTACTTAGATCATGTGAGTGGGTAGGCGGGAACTGGAGGCCATTAATCCTCATTGTAGGACCGAGGGACGTAAGCGGTAGATCTATCTAGGTGTAGCGAGCCCAACCCCAGGTCCAACAGTACGGACCTCGGGGTGACTTTGTGCCCTGACGCAAAATCGCAAGGTTTGAGTCTTCCTACCTGCACATCACACATATCAATGGCCTTGCAAACCATTGGTGATCTCTTTTTCCTTATTTGCTACATACCAGGATTTTATACATACAAAGGTTTTATTACTCACTTACACATGAACTCGCTCAACAATTTTTGTTGATTTTTCCAACTTACATGTATTTCAGGGAACTAAAGATCTGGCGCGGTATGCTACGTTTTCCCGCTGCATAAGAGTTTCGAGGTCATCCAAGTTTAGGGGATGTGACTTTTACCTGGACGAGTCACAGTCCTTAAACTGCGTTTATTTCATGTTGATGTTTGTCTTTTAAACAATGTTTTTATGTTATCAGGTTATAGTGTATGTTGCGTGAGTCAACGCCTTAAGACAATGTTGTGTTACTTATGTTTTAAAACTTATATCAATGGATGATCTTGCATGGTTTTAGTTTCATATAGCTTTGTTATGATTAAGCTATGGTATTAAGAAGTCACACCAAAATTAACCACGCTTCCGCAAAGCCAGGGTGTGACAGCTTGGTATCAGAGCTCTGATCATAGCGAACTAGGATTCCTTCTCGAGTCTAGACTATGATCACTAGGGCTCGCACGAAAACATTTTTACTGCATACCACTTAAGTCCAGATCCAAAACGTTTTTACAAACACATGTTGAGCACATTTTATTTATTATTTTTAGGCTCAGTCTTGGAGGCTGAGGCTCGGTCTTGGAGGCCGAGGCTCGATCTTAGAGATCGAGGTAGAAGGCTAGTGAGACTAGGAAGAGTAGGCTCAGACTTGGAGGCTGAGGCTCGGCCATGGAGGCCGAGGCTCGATCTAGGAGGTCGAGGTGGATGATAGAGCAGTCTTAGAGACTGGGAGGAATTTGGCTAGTGGGACTAGGAATGTCAGTCTAGGAGACTGGGAGGCTAGTGGGACTAGGAGAATTGTGTGGTTTCTTACTTGGTGACTTATGTGATTACCTGATTGTATGACTGATTATTTGTGCATATTTGTGTTTATGTTACAGACTCATGGACTCACCCGGTACAGGCGATTCGGACACCACTGGACCCAAACCTGTAGTATCTGATGACCTCACATCCTCAGAGCACGAGGTGCACACTTCTGACTATACCAGCACTGACGAGGACGATTTTCAGCCCTTCGCACTACCTGAGGGTGCTGATGAGCCTGCAGATGGCCCTCCCGTTGAGTACCTACCATTAGTAGAGATTCCGGCTCCTATACCCTTAGCCGTTTATCGCGCGTATGATTTGCTTCTTGACCGCCGAGGCTGACAGCGATGTTGATCTGTATGACGATGAGCCCATAGAGGATGATGATCTTCTCGAGGATGAGATCCAGGGCGAGGCCCTTCTTCCTGCTGGCAATCTTCTGATGATCGCTGATGCTCCCGCCGAGGATTCGCCCGCGCACTCTCCGGTCCCAGACTCCTTTGAGTCTGTGGCATCCGCACCTTCCCACACTTTGAGCGCACAGCACTTTTCACATGGCTCAGATCCTGACCAGGCATCCTCTGTTGCTCCTATTCCCAGTTTTGCGTTTGACCATGATGACATGGAGGATTCTGATCCCATCTTTCCCCCGGGATTCGACCCGGATCATGATATAGAGTTTATACCTATGGATCAGCCCATGGAGGATCCAGCTGACCCAGTCGATCCTATCGACCCCGAGTTCGATTTCGAGATGGCTTTTGATGATCCCGAGCCTGCCATCGCCCCTGAGCAGGCAACCGCTCTAGACCCTATGCCTGAGCATGACCCCGTACATGCTGGCATCCCTGTTGAGCCTGTTATAGGTGACCCGCCTATCGATGATCATCTGGAGGGTGATCATGTTATTGCTGCCGATCATGTCGATCCACCTCTTATTGCTGATATACCTGTTGACCATCCTGTTGATCACATTGCACCCGTTGATCCTTTTGTTGCTCCCCCACCTGATCCCGTTCCACTAGAGCCCGAGCATGCACTGTTCGCGGCATACATGGATCCACCGGACGAGCACGCACAGCACGGGTGGATCCCTGCTGATGAGGATGTTCCACCTATTCCCCCACACCACACTGATACACGGCATGTTGATTTCTCTTTTCAGGTTCCTCAGTTTGTACCTCCAGCGAGACTTGGAGAGGGTTCTTCGGCCCATCCTTTTGGGCATGTGCCGATGTCTGTTCCTTTCAGGCCACAGTTTCCACCTGTTATACCATCCGCTTCACCGTTTCACGTGGCACCTTTTGACCCCACCAGTGATCCTTTACTCTGGTCCTCACCGCCTGTCATGCCACCTGCTGATCCTTACCATCCATTCCATGTGGGACACACTATAGAGGACGTTTTGATGTCTTTCGTTTTTCAGCACGAGTCACACACACAGCTGCCACCATGCCAGTGCCATGGTCAGACACACTCTCCTTTGCAGCCATTTCGACCTGTACCCCCAGATTATGCTGCACGTCTCTTTGCTTTAGAGCAGCAGGTTGCTTCATTCATCCGTACTCAGAGAGCCATGGAGGAGGACTGGCTCCAATTACGTCGTTTGTTTTACACTCACTTTCCCCCTCCTCCACCGCCATCTGTATAGAGCTCATCAGTGCTGTCTGGATAGACGTTGGTGAGAGGACCGCGATTGCTTTTTACTGCACAACATTTTTGGAGACTACATGATGATTCTGACTTTTGTTGACATGTATTTGATGTATTTGATGTATTTGACACTGACTTGATATAGTTTTTGGACAGGGGTGATGTAGCCCCTAGTTGATTGATGATTGTATGACACAGCGATGTACTGATACACTTACTATGTGGTCTCGATATATGGCAATCGCAGTATTCTCATCATATTTGATTCGCTTGATTGCTTATTTATATTTTTATGACATGGGATGTTGTGTGTATAATATTTGTGACGTGGGATGTTGTGTGATTAGTATTGGTGATATATTGATAACATGAGATGTTATGTACTATTACTATTACTATATACGTACGCTTTACCATGGCCTGACCGACGTAAACACATCTTTAGAAGATGCCGCCAAGACGTCAACAACAGCAAATGCCTACCACTCAGGCCGAACTACAGCAAGTCATTGCTGCTGCTATTGCTCAATATGATGCCTCTCAAGGAGGAATGAGTGGAAGCAACTCTGGCAACACCGGCAACAACAACAATCCACCTCATGGTAACCCTAAGTCATTAAGACATACCATGACTTAAATGGATTTCCTTAGCGAGAATGCTAATGCCAAATGTATGTTATAATGTATGTGCAGGGTGCACCTACAAGCAGTTCTTAGACTGTAAGCCCGTAAACTTTGATGGCACAGGAGGTACTGTCGCTTTTGTCCGCTGGGCTGAGAAAACTGAATCTGTTCTTCGCATGAGCAAATGCGCACCGGATCAGCAAGTCACCTATATCTCTGGGCTATTCTTGGACGGAGCCCTGTCATGGTGGAATCTACGAGTGCAGACTCTTGGAGAAGCCGCTGCATACGCAATGACATGGAACGAGCTGAAAGAGCTCATGCGTCGAAAGTATTGCTCTCGCGCTGAAATTCAAAAGTTGGAAACTGAATTTTGGCACCTGAAGATGGAAGGTCCGAAAATCGCAGAGTATGTTCAGAGGTTTCACGACCTGTCGCATGTGGTACCTTATATGGTCACTCCAGAGTTCAAGCGGATTGAGCGCTTCATTTGGGGTTTAGCTCCTCAAATCATAAGTATGGTAACCTCATCCAAGCCGGCAACAATTACCGAGGCAATTGATCTGAGCGTGGCTCTCACTGAGGAGGCTATCCGCCTAAACAAGTTTTCTGATGCTGAGCCAAAGAAGAAAGAGACTCATGTCGAGTCGTCCGGGGGTAACAAAAGAAAGTTCTCTAACTTCAAACAAGGCACTAGTGGGGTTGATAAGAAAGGAGAGTCAAGCGCGCCAGCTCAAGTTACAGCTGGAACTGGCAGGAAAGGAAAAGGGTATATGGGCACCCATCCCAAGTGCAACACCTGCCAGCGTCACCACTCAGGCCGATGTGGTTTAAAAGTATGTGAAGCGTGTGGGAAAAGTGGTCACTCAAAGGATTCTTGTTGGGCTACTGTTGGCCGGGGAGGCCAAGGAGGATTTGGGAATAGTAACAATAATCGTGGTGGTATTGGGAATCGCCCACAAGGGAACAATGGAGGAAATGGGAATCGAGGCAACAATATGAATCAGGTTGGTAATGCGAACCGAAACAACAACAATCAAGCTGGGAATGGTGGAGGAAACGGGCAAAGACCAGGATGCTTTAACTGTGGTGATATTGGGCACTTTAAGAGGAACTGCCCAGAATTGAACCAAGCCCGTGGAAGAGTTTTCAATATCGAAGCGAGGGAAGCGCGCCAGGATCCCAATGCCGTTACTGGTACGTTCCCTGTAAACCAATGCTATGCATCCATTTTATTTGATACTGGCGCCGATTATAGCTTTGTATCGTTAGAGTTTAGGAATATGCTTGGGTTAGCCGCTAGTAAATTAGATATCCCCTACTCAATTGAATTGGCGAATGGAAAGTTGGTAGAAGCCAATGAAGTGGTCAGAGGTTGTGTAATCGAGTTGGGAGAGCGTGAGTTTGCTTTGGATCTACTACCAGTCCAGCTGGGGAGCTTCGACGTGGTAGTAGGGATGGATTGGTTATCAAGCAACAAGGCAGAAATTGTTTGTCACGAAAAGGTCGTTCGTATCCCAACCGAAGATGGTGAAACAATTGTGGTTCATGGAGAGAAGCGTGATACGCCTTTAAGAATTATCAGCTTCCTGAAAGCGCGAAAGTGTTTACAGAAGGGATGTGCTGCCTTCCTGGCACACATTGTAGACAAGAAAGCTGCTGAGCCGAAAATCGAAGACATCCCTGTCGTGAGGGAATATCCGGAAGTCTTCCCATAGGACTTGCCAGGCTTGCCGCCCCAGAGGCAAGTGGAGTTCCGCATCGACTTAGTCCCAGGCGCCGCACCTGTGGCTAAGGCACCCTATAGACTTGCCCCATCTGAGATGCAGGAATTGTCGACACAACTTCAAGAGTTGTTAGACAAAGGATTTATCCGACCAAGCTTCTCGCCTTGGGGAGCTCCGGTCCTATTTGTCAAGAAGAAGGACGGTAGTTTTCGAATGTGTATCGACTACCGGGAGTTGAATAAGCTGACGATCAAGAATAGATACCCTCTGCCAAGGATCGACGATTTATTCGATCAGCTCCAAGGTTCAAGCTTTTACTCAAAGATCGATTTGCGATCTGGATACCACCAGCTAAGGATACAAGAGGAAAGTATCCCGAAGACAGCCTTCAGAACTCGTTATGGACACTACGAGTTCCTAGTTATGCCGTTTGGGTTGACAAACGCGCCTACAGTTTTCATGGATCTAATGAACAGAGTTTGCAAGCCGTATTTGGATAAGTTCGTGATTGTGTTTATCGACGACATTTTGATTTATTCAAAGACAAAGGCTGAGCACGAACAACATTTAAGAGCCATTCTGGAGTTGCTGAAAAAGGAACAGTTGTATGCCAAATTCTCTAAGTGCGAGTTTTGGCTACGTGAAGTTCAATTCCTTGGGCACGTGGTAAATGGGGATGGAATTCATGTGGACCCCACCAAGATCGAAGCGATCAAGAGTTGGGAGACGCCAAAGACGCCAACCGAGATTCGACAATTCTTGGGTTTGGCTGGCTACTATCGAAGGTTCATTGAGGATTTTCAAAGATCGCTCAACCATTGACGCTCCTCACATAAAAGGATAAGAAGTTTGATTGGGGAATCAAACAGGAAGAAGCGTTCCAGCTATTGAAAGATAAGCTTTGTAATGCGCCAATCTTAGCACTACCAGAGGGTACAGAAGATTTTGTGGTATACTGTGACGCCTCACGTCAAGGATTGGGTTGCGTGTTGATGCAACGCCAGAAAGTTATAGCTTACGCATCCCGCCAATTGAAAGTGCATGAAAAGAACTATACCACACATGATTTGGAACTCGGCGCAGTGGTATTTGCTTTAAAGATCTGGAGACACTACCTATATGGTACAAAGTGTACAATTTTCACAGATCACAAAAGCCTGCAGCACATATTCAACTAGAAGGAGTTGAATATGAGACAGAGACGATGGGTTGAGTTGTTGAACGATTACGACTGTGAGATCAAGTATCATCCAGGGAAGGCGAATGCGGTCGCCGACGCCCTAAGTTGAAAAGAAAGGATCAAGCCCATAAGGGCTAGGGCTCTAGAAATGATTATCCAAACCGATCTTTCCTAGCGCATTCGTGCCGCGCAGAAAGAAGCTCTTAAGGAAAGAAACATTGAAGAAGAGTACCTCCGTGGGATGGAGAAGCAATTAGTGCCAAACGAGGAAGGAACGTTATGTTTTATGAAAAGGATTTGGGTTCCTCTGTTTGGAGGATTGAGGAAAGTTATTTTTGATGAGGCACACAAATCACGGTACTCTATCCATCCAGGAGCGGATAAGATGTACCAAGATCTTAAAATTATTACTGGTGGCCTAGGATGAAAGGCGAGGTTGTCGTTTATGTGAGCAAGTGTTTAACATGTGCCAAGGTTAAAGCTGAATACCAGAAGCCTTCAGGACTTCTGCAACAACCTGAGATTCCCAAATGGAAATGGGAACAAATTTCAATGGATTTTATTACAAAGTTGCCAAGAACGCCAAGAGGTCATGACACTATTTGGGTAATAGTGAACCGATTAACGAAGTTTGCGCATTTCTTACCTATCAGGGAGAAGGATAATACGAGCAAGTTGGCTGAAATTTACATGAGAGAAATCGTTACGCGCCATGGAGTACCTCTCTTGATCATCTCTGATAGAGACTGAAGGTTCGTATCAAGGATTTGGCAATCCTTCCAAGAAGCTTTTGGCTCACAATTGAATCTAAGCACTGCATTTCACCCACAGACCGACGGACAAAGCGAGCGGACGATACAGACTTTGGAAGATATGCTGAGAGCATGTGTTATGGATTTGGGCGGTAGCTGGGATAAGCATTTGCCATTGGTCGAATTTTCATACAACAACAGCTACCACACCAGTATTGGTGCCGCGCCATTTGAAGCCCTATATGGCCGCAAGTGCAGATCACCGCTTTGTTGGTCTGATGCCGGTGACAGACAATTGGTTGGTCCTGATGTGGTCCAGGAAACCACAGATAAGATCGCACAGATTCGAGATCGCATCAAGGCGGCTCGTGATCGTCAGAAATGTTACGCGGATCGAAGAAGGAAACCTCTAGAGTTTGAGGTAGGTGATATGGTTTTGTTGAAAGTATCACCCTGGAAGGGTGTGGCACGCTTCGGAAAGCATGGAAAGTTGAATCCGCGGTATATTGGTCCGTTCAGAATTTTGGAAAGAATTGGGTTAGTAGCATACAAGTTGGATTTACCTGCTGAACTGAACGGCGTTCACGATACATTTCATGTATCAAACTTGAAGAAAAGTCCAACTCAAGATACTGTTGTCATTCCCACAGACGAGATCCATATCGACGACACGTTCCACTTTGTCGAAGAACCGGTTGAGGTTACAGATTGGAAAGTGAATAAAACCCGCCGGAGCAGTGTCAAGCTCGTCAAGGTTCGTTGGAATGCCAGACATGGTCCTGAATACACCTGGGAGCGTGAGGACCGAATGAAAGAAAAGTACCCCCCACTTATTTCCCAAGAACCCTGCATCTAGAAGCAAAACTTAAAATTTCGGGACGAAATTTTTCTAACAGGGGGAGAATGTGACAACCCTCACTAAACCAGGTATCCGTACGGTTTAATTAATAGTTAATTGCTGCTTAATTACTGTGCTTACTTGAAATTACTGATGAACTGCTACTTGACTATTGATACTTGTACATATCTGCATCATACTTTATTTACTGTCACTACACTATTTACATGCTGAACCTTAGTGACAAACATGATGCACAAAAGCACAGTAGCACTATGAACGGGTAACCTATTGAACATGCTGATAAGCCAGCATCAGGCAGATACTGCCTCTAAGGCCTGTATGAGCCAGAAATATTTTACTACGCCCATAGTGAGTGTAGGGATACAAGGGTTGTAGAACTGCGTCTCTAGGAATAAGATACAGTGACTGGATGTGCCTAAAACGTACACTAAGCACAAAACTCAGCACTTTAATTAACAAATTCAGCTTCTATCTAGCTAATAAAGTGCCAAAACATGAGAAAAACATTACTAGACTCTTTCCAAAGTGTCGGGAATAAGTTGTGTCACTAAAAGGGGCATTAACGACACTTAAAAGCTTTGTTAAGCGCTTTAACGGATTACTATCCAACCGAACAACCGGGCTATACCCGGAACATAAAATTATTGACATTAACATTATTGATCTTTTTCTAAGCCAGTTAGGGTCCCTGAACACCCTAACACCCGCCATAAAACATAACACACCACTAACCGAGTTAAGTGCTTAACTAACCTACTTAACTTAACTCTAACCTAACTAATGGTTAGAATTCAACCAAGACCCCCCCCCCCTTGGGCCAATTCGGTCACAATGGGACTAGTCTTGTAACATTTTTTATTTTAATATTACAATGTGTCCCATATCTAGATGGCAATGAATCCATTGGATTATAACACTAAGTAAAGTCTATAAGTATCATCATATGTACAAGAGATCATTCACATTTCTTCACCACAAAAATTTACTCTCCTTCCCTCTCTACAAGTCTCGGCCGAAACCCCCTCCCCCTCTACAACCATTTTCGAGTCTTGATCATTCCATTCCAAGGTTATACAAGCTTCAAGGATCACGTAATAGGAAGCTTGGTGCACTCGGAGTTCGAAGGACCACTTTCTCTAGCTTTTATCCACGCATTTTTTGCATAGATTCTTCCCTAGCCTCGAGCTAGAGGTATGATGCTTAAAACACTTACTTGAACTAATCTAAAGTGGTTAATACGATGTGTAACGATTAAAACTCGGAATCTTGCATTTTGAAGCATTAAAGTCTACTAAAAACATGAAAAATGATGGTTAAAAGCTCACTAATTGTGTAAATGTTGTAGTAATTGAGATTTGTGATTATTTAGACCCGATCTATGATGTGGTAGCTCGGATTATCGTTTTACCCGGTTCGATCATGGTCATGGATCATGACATAAGCTTGTTTTGAATGAGACAAGGGTTAAAAGGTGAAACTCTACCACACGCGAATCATGAACTTGTGTAAAAATGTTTTACTTATGGAATAGTGTTTAAAACTAGCAGATCTACGTATCCGCAAGTGGTATTTTCGAAAGACCAAGTGTCAAAGAAATCATGTTTTCTAAAAATGGATCTTACACTAACAAGCATGATTTTTATAAACCACAAGTGTGTAAACACTTGTGAAATGAAAAGTTTCGACAAAATAACAAACTTTGTAAAAAATGACGAGAAGTTGTAAAGATGGAATTACTCTAAAAACGAGGTTTTACGAGATCACATTACTTTATATAAAGATCCACAAAATATAATGGGATTTACACTATAGTTTCGGAAAAACTGCAAGTTCATGTGATTTATGCGATTTACATACTTGTCGACTAGTTTGATGTGTCGGAAATTGTTTGATTGAATAAAGAAGTTTTTGAAATTGATTTAGTAAAAGAAAATGATACGCTTGAAAGCGTGGCCACCTCCAGTTACAGAGGAAAAGGAAACTCTGGCGAAATTTTTCTAAAAACCTAACACTTAAAATTATTTACACTACAAGTGTTAGAATTATTTTTGACATGTTTTCGAAATATAAATTTCGCCATGACTTTATTTACAAATATCCGGAGGTGGGATTTTCACAAAACTAAACGCGATAAATATATATTTGGTAAATATATATTTTCACAACCCTGTTTATGATTATTTTGTGAAAATACATAAATATTATTTTTAGAGTAAAAATAATATTTACGAACGTTAACAGATCCAAAATAATACGAACGCCTCTATGATAACTATATAAGTTACACTGGTAATTATTATTACCACTCGATCGATAAAACGTAACTTACACATTATGCGGAAATATTTACGAACGCGTATTTTATCAACGTATTATTTTTGGGGAATATTATGTGAAATGGAAATATAATATTTTTGAGAAAAATATTTATATTTTGGAATTAGAAATAAATATATATTGAGACTTAATGATATAATTCGAACGCACATGTATTAAATCCCCCATCCTTGGGAAGGAGATTAACTACCAAGTATATACGAAAAGTAAACACGAAATAGTTGCCTAACTATTTCCCAAAAACTTAAACTATAAAGCTAAGGCACGGCCGTCTTCAGTTTTCAGTTTTCTAAACTGCGGGGGTGAAATACATGTTACTATGATTACGAGCACTTTTTACATGGTATGGTTAGCGTAAGGAGGGTTACCACTTAGATCATGTGAGTGGGTAGGCGGGAACTGGAGGCCATTAATCCTCATTGTAGGACCGAGGGACGTAAGCGGTAGATCTATCTGGGTGTAGCGAGCCCAACCCCAGGTCTAACAGTACGGACCTCGGGGTGACTTTGTGCCCCGACGCAAAATCGCAAGGTTTGAGTCTTCCTACCTGCACATCACACATATCAATGGCCTTGCAAACCATTGGTGATCTCTTTTTCCTTATTTGCTACATACCAGGATTTTATACATACAAAGGTTTTATTACTCACTTACACATGAACTCGCTCAACAATTTTTGTTGATTTTTCCAACTTACATGTATTTCAGGGAACTAAAGATCTGGCGTGGTATGCTACGTTTTCCCGCTGCATAAGAGTTTCGAGGTCATCCAAGTTTAGGGGATGTGACTTTTACCTGGACGAGTCACAGTCCTTAAACTGCGTTTTTTTCATGTTGATGTTTGTCTTTTAAACAATGTTTTTATGTTATCAGGTTGTAGTGTCCGTTGCGTGAGTCAACGCCTTAAGACAATGTTGTGTTACTTATGTTTTAAAACTTATATCAATGGATGATCTTGCATGGTTTTAGTTTCATATAGCTTTGTTATGATTAAGCTATGGTATTAAGAAGTCACACCAAAATTAACCACGCTTCCGCAAAGCCAGGGTGTGACAATGAGCATCATAACAATTTCCTCAATTACCATCGTCAAGAACTTTACACCAATTATTATATCATCACATTATATTCAAGAAATAGATTATACCCATACAACATTCATGGTGGCATCACTACAATTTTCTTAATCATGATCGTGACCTTTACACTGATCATTGTAGCCTTTACTTTAGTGAATGGATTAGAACTACACGGCTTCACATTCACTTTAGGGAAAATATTATAACCACACAACTTTCATGATGGTCATTTCAAAACTTATATATTCTTTAACAATCTTGCTACTTCAAGAGCATATTTGAGTTTTGATAGTAAAAACAAATGTTTAATATAACAATGTATAAATAACCTTCTCATCACATAATATCAATTGAGAAGAAGTTACATGACCGAATCAATAAGATTAGACTATATAATGCAATGTGTGAGTATGACACTTAAAGTGTCTTGTCTAAGAATATATTTACTCTTTCGTGATAGTAATAATGGAACAGATCATATAAAATTCCAATTACGATAATTTTCCAATAAAACCATAGAAAGTCATTCTGCATTTTGTCAACATCAAAATAAGTGACTTTCAAAGCATTGTTGTTCCATAAAGAAAAACTGATATATGATGCAAGATGAAGTAATACATTTCGAATAATAGATTATAGTTATATATATATTGATTTTTTTACAAATTATTTCAATGTGAATACAGTCAAATCCATACCAGCAATTGACCTAAGGTTCTAGCTTTGCATAGTACTATAATATATCAGTAAAAGCAAAAGTAAGAACATATATATTAGAATGCAACTTTACTTATAAATTACTCAATTTTATAAAATAAAAACTTATCACCAATCCATACCATGAATGCTACTTTATTCAAACAACTACCAATTGATACCAAGAATTTGTTTTCCACCAAAACCATATTCTTCGATAAATCAAGTTTAAACTTTAACTCAACATGACATTTTAACATGACGAATGATATAAAGTCTTTATAAAATCACTTCCAGCAATGATTAAAGGAGTAACAAACCAATAATATTATGTAAAACTATCCCGTAAATTTTGTATAAAAAATATATATTTCTTATATATCAATAAAATATATTAGTAACTTATGAAAAGGGAATAAGAAAGTAAAAGCATTGGCCGATACTTATGAATAGTGGTTTAGTTTAAATTTTTAAAGACAATAACTAAGAACTCTTAGAACCGAAAAATATATAGTAGCCCATGTTCTTCGTCCATCCACACTTTAGGTCCAAATCTAGGGTTTTTCTTTTCCAAGTTTTATTTTGTTTTCTATTAAACTGTTTAACCCATGTATGTCATATGTAACTTATATATCCGGTACATATATCACCAAAATTTACTATTTAACCTTGTAACAAATTTCTTTGTCTAGCTTATGTATATTTTCACAATAAAATATAAATAATATTTTTTTTTTCATTTTAGAAATAGATAACTTTATAAAATGAATTAGTTTCAGCAAAAAAACGTAATTCATCGTAGAAAAATAGGACAAACCTTAAAAGCTCTTTAATTACTAACTGTAAATTACAATAAAAATAATTTATCTAATCCGTAAAGATTGTTATAAAAACCAAAAATTAATATACAAACATGATTATTAATTTAATAGCTTTTATAATATGCATTAGTAAATATCAAAACCAATTCACCATATACCATATACCCAGGTTTATTTGACGTATATCTTTAACCTTAGCCGCCAAACTTCCCAACCAAGATCCAAGTTTCAATATCAGTACAAAAACTCAAGAACAGCGGGAGAAGTTACCTGATGTTTGCAAACACGGTTTAAGTGATACAGCAATGGTTTAGATTGACAGGAAACAGGTTGGAAGTTGTGTAGCAAAACGGGATCGGGTATTGTGATTTCTTCTTCAACCAAGAAATCAAGACAAAATTGATGGAGACTCATTGGACACCATTTGATTTCTTTAGATTTTGAATTGAGAGTCGAACCGACGATTAGTTCTACTTCAGGACTAGGATAATGATGAAGATAGATTGGGGTTATTCGAGAGAGCACTGTCGTGCTGATAACGTGTTGTAAAACAACGACCTACTAGCAATGTATAGAGAAGAATGGGAGAATGGGAGATCGATTTCTTATTGATTGATTTCAACATCATATACAAATGCCATTATATATATGCCCTTACATTAGTACAATAGTAACTAAAGAGATAGGAGTTATAGAGGTGGATAGTCACTACATAATGGATGTACTAAAGGGATAAGAGTTATAGATATGGATAGTCACCACATAATGGATACATTCGCAACATATGTCCTTTATTTGGTATAATCAGTTAAATGTTTTACTTTATGGTTGGACAACCTAATCCTTCTACTTCTATTAAAAATCCTTTTAGTTCCTAAGGCCCATATTTTGATTTTTCAAACCAACTTTAAAAACTTTACAACATTAGATTCCAAGCTAATTATACATACAAATATTTGGATATTAAATACGTCATTGAGAAATCTTTAGTGATAATGAACAACTAATGTTTCAAAAGGTATACTACTAAAAACGTAGGATGTTACACTGCTTTTCTAAAATGTTCTAACTTTATAAAATATTTATCACTTCATTACACACTGCTTTTCTAATATGTTCTAACTTTATAAAATATTTATCACTTCATTACATGTACTTTCAAGCGCTTTGGACATTAATTATAAATATATTCATGTGTCATTGTATCAAATTCTTGAGTGTATAAAGAAAGGTGTACATATTCACACACCCGGCAGCCTATTTGCACACCTTCAAGACCCCTCATACAGGCGTGTACGAGGATTCTATGGTTTCTTGTCTCCGACCAACACTGCAACCTCGTACCATGTCACTTCAATCAATTGTACGCCCCGTCTAGGCCTGTACGCTAGACATATACGATAGAAGAAGACACGGCATACAGAATTGTACGCGGTGTATCAGCAAGATGATTTGACTATGATACGATGTTGTCTATGCACATAAATAAAGTTATTGTTGATGCACTTTGTGTGGATGTGGCTCGGTTCGTTCGGTTCGGTTCAAGACCGACGTCGCGACATTCCTCTGTCGTGCGACCCGGAGAACGACACACAATTGACGATGACACGAGAACGACTTGATTGGATGTTAAATGCATGCATGCTTGCATATTGAAATAGAAATTTGTATACATATCGATATAGCTATATATATATATATATAGGATGGATCATCAAAAAAAGAATTTACAAAATCAAATAATTCATTTCTGCTCTCAAATTACTCCTATTACATTTTTTACACATATGTAAATATAACAAATTTACACATGTGTAAATGGCAAACTTACACATGTGTAAATTTTCTTTATTTACGAATTCAAGTAAATTTAAACATGCAAATTAAATTTCTAACATTGTATTCGAATATTAATAACTGTAAAAAGAAATTTTGAATTTGAATTGTTTTTTACCAAAATCTCATGGTTTTTTCATTCGTTCTCAGGGTTCTCACAGTATTTAGCGTTCTCATTTAAACATTTCCCTATATATATATAGGGACCGCTAAAATGAAAACCACCTCCAGTTGTAAGAACCATGAGAACTTTTTGATACGGGGCGAGTTGGACCAAAATTATTTTTCATAAACGTAGATGCGTATATTATAAACACATTTGTAAAAAAAATTCAAAAAAAAATGTCGTGTGTGTAGTTTTGAGCACCACAAGTTTGTGTTTACGGGTACTACGGTACCCGTAAACATAAACTTGTGGTGCTCAAAACTACACACACGATATTTTTTTTTTTGAATTTTTTTTTACATGTAAGGCCTCCTAATCCAAGATCTCACTCAGCTAAAGCCACCAACAGGTGTGCGGAATCCACCTGCTGATTAACCACTGTAGATGAAACACTAGAATGCAAAGATTTGTGAGAGAAATCAAGAATACACAGAGTATTCTTGATGAGGAAGATGAATGACGTCACACACACAGTAGCCGCCAGACAAAACACACACAATGATTAGGGTTAGGTGCACAGAATTTCACACAGAATCGTTACCTTGTCTATTCCACATAAAGGTATATATACAAGGCAAAGCCCGGACTTTGAAGACAAACTAGAAAGCCCGGACAAAACATATAACACAAAGCTCAGACCTTTTGACCTAGACAAAACTCAGACAAAAGGTCTACACAAACAAACTCTGACCTTAGTCCTATACAAAAACTCAGACAAAATACTATGCTAAAACTTGGACAAAATGTCCAAGGATAAACTTGGGACTAACTTTCAACATATGTACAATAAAGACCCTATAACTTGGGAGACATGCACTTATCACCTAAAGTGCATTAACAAACTCCCCCTTGATCAGTGCATGGTCTTCATTGGTCTTAAGATCTTCATCCTTTCTTCGAGAATTGCTTCCTGCCCAGACCTTGTTCTTCACACAGAACTGAACCACCTTGATGAACTGGCCAGCTAGAACACGATCTTCTTCATTGTATTTTAGAGGCAGGCGCCGAAGCTTCTTCAGATGTGCTTCCCTTAAGTTGGCAAGCCAAATCGGATCCAGCACTTTAGCAATCTCAACCATCACTTTCTTTTCAGAAATCACTGCTTCCCCAGTCTTGAGATGCACGATCCAGACGCACACAGCTTTTCCAAATCTTCCATCTTGTGATGAACGATCCAGACGCACACAGCTTCTTCAAATCTTCCATCTTGAGATGAACGATCCAGACCTGAAACACTTTAACCCCGGATTAAGAAACTTGACCCCGGAGACATCGGCCCAAACCTGGATCCCAAAAATAAATTCCAATACCCCAGAATAAACAATTGAAATATTAAACAACCAACATTTAATAACTTATTTAAACAATTTTCACAACCCTAGAGTATTCTTGATAAGATAACTCGCACATAGAAACAAGAAAGCAAACTCTTTTTGTGGTTTTTCAAATTGAACTAAATTAAATAGGTTAAACCTAAGAACATATTTACACTAATTATCTTTTTGTGAAGTCGGAGCAAAGGAATCATATCGGTTTTACTGTCAGTACCCAACACAAGAACCATAGCATTTTAGCTTTAATCTTTAAGAATGATGTTGACAGTTCAAGACGTTCAACGGTATTGTGGTCCACTTAAGTTTTAGCACGCTTTCGAACACTGTTTTCGAGATATGGAATTTAGTGTATTAAAAGCTGACAGTAACTATGTTTACCCACCTCAGAATATACTCCCGTATCAAGGTATGCGCGAGAGATCATGTTACTGGTGAGTATACCATTTATCATCTGTTTTTGACGTATAGGCTAATGTGAGATACTCACTTATTTGGAATTGAAAACAAGTCCTTTGTGATAGAATCACTTATTGAGGAGGAACTTGAATTTCAGATGCAAAGGGCACAGGAGCAAGTCCGTGAACAGGTTAGTATCATCGTACAGACAAAGAGACGAACTTGACTCCCGCATGATTTTGTGGGACATGTGATTGTTTATCACTTATTTGGGTCGAATGCATCATGAATTAAGGATATTTACACGTATGTATGGTATCATGGAAGATCTAGACTTGCGTCCCCGTTATTTTCCGGTAAAAGAAACAACCATGATACCCAGATGATAAACAGCATAAAGACCACGTATCTCAGAACCTCGGCAATCTATCAAACGAAATTACGGTACCAAGACCAAATATCCGAGAGATGTGCCACACAAGTTACGCAGTTCATTATGTTTATATACCAAAGACAGGTTCTTACTTACGCGTAAAACCTACCGAAGCAATGTATGATGAAGCTGCCATAGTTAACGGTTAATTTTATGTATATCACCATAGTCCTGCACCAGATACGACTAACCGATGTACTATCATTTCCCTTATATCTCAACACGACTTCATTTTAAATTTTTTAAATGTTTTTGTATTTTTCTAAAATTTTATCCTACAACTAAGTAAAATATTTTTGGAGTTTTTCAATTTTTCGAAAGCGGTAAGAACTGTACAGAAAAGATAAAATAAAGTTTCTATGCGAGTTTTGAAAGCATTTTACTCTGGGTTGATCATAAAAATCATTCGGACCAGATTTTCAAATCTAGCCCGATCGAATGTTTTCATAAACAGGTCGGCAAGATTATCCAAGGTGTCTACCCTAACCACTTCTATTAAACCCTTCTCAGCACAATCGCGAATAAAATGATGCCTAACATCTATGTGCTTAGTGCGTGAGTGATTAACTAGATTGTTTGTTTTGGAAATGGCAGAGTTGTTATCGACAAGGATAGGAGTTCGAGTAAAATTCAAACGTAGTCCCTCATTTGCTGCTGAATCCACAAAACCTGAGCACAACAGCTTGAAGCAGCAATGTACTCGGCCTCGCACGTGGATAGAGAAACGGCAACCTGCTTTTTGCATTGCCAAGAGACAAGACGATTCCCAAGAAGTTGTGTGCCGCCAGAGGTTGACTTTCTATTCATCCGGCACCCTCCAAAATCTGCGTCAGCATACGCCATCAAATCCAGACCACCTTCAGCTGGATACCACAATCCAAGCTTAGGCGTCCCTTTCAGATATCTGAAAATACGCTTGACTGCTTTCAAGTGAGACTCCTTCGGAGTTGATTGGTACCTAGCACACAAACAAACAGAGAACATAATATCTGGTCGTGAAGCAGTAAGATACATCAGTGAACCTATCATTGCTCGATATAGAGTCGGGTCCACTTAAGGATCTTTCACATCATCGGTTGAAAGCTTGAGATTTGTCGGGAGAGGCGTGTCATAGGGTAAGCTATCTTCCAATCCAAATCTTTTGAGAATCTCGTGGACATACTTTGTCTGATGCACGTACGTCCCGGTTTTTTCTTGACTCACTTGAAGACCTAAAAAGAAGGATAACTCGCCCATCGCGCTCATTTCAAATTTGGACTTCATCACCGCTTCGAACTCACGACACAATTCTTCATTTGAAGAACCAAAAATTATGTCATCGACGTAAATTTGCACAATCAGAAAATCTCCCCCTTTCTTCAAAATGAACAATGTGGAGTCAATTGCACCACGCGAGAAACCATGCTCCAATAGATGCTTTGACAACGTCTCGTACCATGCTCGAGGGGCCTGATGGAGACCATAGAGAGCCTTGTCCAACAAATAGACTTTGTTGTCTAACCCTGGAGCTTCGAAACCCGGTGGTTGGGACACATACACCGTTTCATGCAATTTCCCGTAAAGGAAGGCGCTTTTCACATCTAACTGATAGACTTTGATACGCATGTGAGCAGCAAAGGCTAGAAACAAACGAATAGCTTCCAGTCTTGCCACCGGTGCATAAACTTCTGTATAATCAATCCCTTCCTCCTGATTGAAGCCTTGAACAACCAACTGTGCTTTGTTTCTGACAACGACACCCTTATCGTCTTTCTTGCACTTGAAAACCCATTTCGTGTTGATTGCATGCTGGCCCTTTGGAAGATCGACCAAATTCCACACCTTTAACTTGTCGAACTGAGCTAACTCTTCTTGCATCGCCTCACACCAAGAATTATCCTTCAGAGCCATTTGATAGTTCTTCGGCTCTATCTAAGAGATAAAACATTCATGCAGGCTAAGATTGTAGATTTCTTCTTTCTTGATAGTATAGAACAGACATTGCATCTCTGAAATACTCCTTCGCGTTTGCACTCCCGCATTTGGATTCCCAATAATATTATCAACAGGATGATGAATATTTGTTCTTGGAACTGGGATTGCCGGAGCTTGAAGATTGTTTCCCAAATTCGATTGAATCTCCCCCTCAGCATTTGCATTACTACTAGAAGCTTCACCATTACCAGAAGACGCATCAACATTTGGATATGCTGAAAAGTCAACGTATAGATCTCCACTTGTAGTTTGAGCAGCTGCATTGGGGATCTGCTCAGCAACAACATCATTTACGGTCGAAGATTCAGCGGCTGGAACATTCGAAGACACATTAGTAGGAATACTTGCTCTCCAGCTCGCATCCACTTCATCTTTGTTCACAAGATGTGTGTATACAACCTCCGAATCTTCTTCTGAAACATCAGGAAGATCAAATGAATCAAATAATTTATCATAATCATAACCGCTTTTGGGACCGAATTCGGACGGTAGAGGATCGAAACTCAAAGGAGTTATATCAAACACGATCTCCACTGTTCGCTTCTTGATGTTATAAACGCGTTTGTTTGGAGTTCCATTGGCATAACCCAAAAAGAACCCACTTCACCAACTTCCCCCATTTTCAGAGTATCTTTGGTGCGTTTGATAACACACTTAATCCCAAAAGGTTGAAAACCAGATAAGTTCGGTTTCCTGCTTTCAAGCAATTCATAACATGTTTTATCTTCTCTTTTGACAGTAAGCACATGATTTAACACATAACATACAGTGTTTACCGCCTCGGCCCAGAAGAAAATTGGCAATTTTGATTCAGAAAGCATAGTGCGGGCCGCCTCAATCAGGGTACGATTCTTCCGTTCTGCAACTCCGTTCTGTTGAGGAACATATGGAGCGCTGAACTGATGAACTATTCCCATTTCCCGACATAACTCATCCATATACTGATTTTTAAACTCAGTGCCGTTGTCACTTCGGATTTTCTTAATAGGAAGTGATTAATTTTTCTCAAGTTGTTTGAATAAGTCTCTTAAAATACCAGCAGTTTGATCCTTTGTTTTTAAGAAAAATACCCAAGAGTAACGTGAGAAATCATCAGTGACAACTAAGCAATAGGACATCCCACCAATGCTAGCAACATGGATCGGGCCAAAAAGATCCATGTGAAGCAACTCAACTGGTTTTTGGATTGAGTTAACTGTTTTCGGTTTATGAGGCTTTCGTTTGATTTTTCCTTTTTCACATGATTCACATTTGTTGTGCATATTGAAACTACGTAAAGGAACCCCCAACACTAAGTTGTTTTTCACTAAGTGGTTCATTTTTCGAAGATGCACGTGGCCCATTCTCCTATGCCAGAGATACGATTGATCTTCAGTCGCCTTCGAAAGTAGACATGTTGTTGGAGCAGACGAGTTAACCAACGGGCGCATGTCCATGACATATATGTTATTCACCCTTGGAGCCCTCATAACGATCCAATCTTCAGGAACAACAAATCCCGGACGCAAGACGAAGCAAGCTTTATCAGTGAAAAGCATCGTGTACTTGTTATCACAGATTTGAGAAACCGACATCAAGTTATGCTTCAATTCTTCAACGTAGTTCACTTTATGCAGCGTGATTTTTCCATTTGACACAGAGCCTTCACCGGTGATGTATCCACCCTTTTCACCGGCAAAGTTCACATAACCACCACGAATTTGTTTAAAATTGTTCAGTAACTCTTTATTTCCTGTCATGTGTCTGGAACAGCCACTATCGATATACCAAATATAGATAGCCCTCTTCAGCTGCTCCTACACTCCCCAACAAAAATTTAGTTAGAGTGTAGGACCCAAGCCATGATGGTCTTGGGTCGTCCTGATTCGTCAACATAAGAAAACTCTTTGAAATAACCATAATCGCCTCTGTGTCCACCATTTCCATTTAGGAAATTGTTGGAATGAGTCCCCGCAAATCGTGGATTATACAGAGTTGACAATCTGTTGGTATAACCAGAGTTTCCATACCCTCGGCTTCCATAGTTTTGGTAGCTGTAATTTTGATTCCTGGGTGGCTCAAAATTCCTACCAAATCTAGGAGCATCTTCATGTCTTGAGAATGATCGTGGATGATTATCCGAATGCGGCCTTTGATTTGGAAATCGGGGGGGTGACGCATTTCGGTCATTCACGAATCTGTTCTGTGCATGAGGTCTAACATAGTTGTTGTTCGAACCTCCAGAGCGTTGGTCATTCTCAACTACTTGAAAAGTAACATGATTTTGTCGTCTGTGAGGGGTTTTCTCACGAGTATCATGTTTTTGAGATACATTTACCGATCTGTCCCCACGGTTAATAACAACAGGTTTCTCCTCCTGATCCTGATTTTGTTGTGATTTAACATTTGGTTTGATAACTGGTTTTACTTCTTGTTTAATCACTTTGTTTTTCTCAACCTTCTGATTTTTACCATTTTTCTTTTCAACATTAACTGCTTCATTTTGTGGTTTTTCAACAAAAGGTTTCTTTTGATCAGGATCAACAAGAGATTTACCCCTGTCATCTGGCCAGTCTGCTGTTAAGTGTCCTTTCCCACGACACTTGTAGCATTTGCGAATTTTCGCAGCATTCTTTGGACGTTCCTCATGAGTGGTCGAAGATGATGAGTCGTTGGTGGAATTTTTCAAAATTTGGTTCACAAACTGAGAGTTGGAACCTGTTTCGATCTTAACTTCTTCTTTGACAAAATCCTCCCCTTTCACAAACTCAGTTTTAGGGACATTTTTCAAAGCCTTTTTAGGTTTCCCACGTGACTTTGGTTTTGACTTCACATTTTGAACTTGATTGAAAATTTCCAAAATCTTATTGCTTATCAAATTTTCAATGTTTTCAAGATTCACCTCATTTTTCTTTGGAACTCCACTCATCTTCGACTGATCTGAGTCAGTAACTTCATCTGGCTCAGATTCTGACTCACTTTGCGGTTCAACCGTCAGAGGAGTCTTTGGCACAAAATTTGCCAATTCAGGATCAATGCTTGGCATCGATGTATAGTTATGGTTTACCGGTGGAGGCACCTTACTATAACCAATGCCGAACATTTCTTCCTCTGATTCTTTGAGACGTTGGCTGTTAATACAGAAATCCATCACTTCGGATGAATCCCTGAACTTTTCAATCTTTCGTTGCAGTTCTAAAATCAGATTATCTTTTTCCAAAATGATTTTGTTCTTTTCCAAAACACAATTTTGATTCATTTCAAGTTCAGATTTTAATTCCTGATTTTTAAGATTTCCCTGTGCCACAAGTCTCTCAAATTCAAAGATATCATTTTTCAGTGCTTTTATCTTAATTCGGTGTTCTTTATCCGAATTAGACAAAACAGCAATGAGTTCTCTGGATTTTTCTAAATCTGCAATTAAGTTTGTGTTATGAAGTGCATATCTATCAATCTTAGTCACAAACTCAACACATCTAGCACATCGCTTATCTACAGAAGATGATTTTACCTCAATGCCAGCCATCAATGCACAAGCCTCGTTTTCAACGGAGTTTTCTTCCAACCTTTTAGCTTCTGCATCCGCAAATTGCTGCATTTCGGCTGTGGAGATGTTGAATTCAAAGCATTCTCCTTTTTCTCCATCTTCTGTCTTGTTTGACCTTTCAACAGTCTCTTCAATCGAGGGATCCTCATTTTCAGCAACATTCCCCGAGTCCAATTCTTCCCCAATAACCTCAGCTACAACTGCAAGTTCCTCAATGCTACTCTCTTCGACAATCTCCTCACACACTTCTTCGTTCACAATTTCAGCTATAAATGCTTGTGACACAATAGCTCCCGAAATGTCTTCCAAAGCACAACCCCAGTCATAAGGCTCAGTCACATTCTGTAGAGGTTGAGCCACCATAGCATTGTTTGTCGAAGGTGTAAGATTTTCAGACCCACTTGAACGAGCACTTGAGTTAGAGGTAGCCGTTGAAGCATTGTTGTGAGGTCTTGAATTACTTCCTCGAGAATTGTTATCAGATCTTTCCATTTTCGTCTTTCAACAATCACGTGCGAAATGCCCGTAGATACCGCAGTTGTAACATTTTACTTTGGACATGTCGACTCCCATTCGAGTCTTTGTCTGACCTCCTATGAACTTCCTACACGTCCTCAACAGAAACTTCTTCGCTCTACGGACTAACAGTGCCATATTGAGTTGTAGATCAAGTTCTTCCATTTCGTCTTGATCTATCTGATCAAAGTCCTCATCGAGACTTGACGGTTCAACAAGCTTTCCAAGACAGAAGTTCTCGTAGGCAGTCATGAAGGATGCCAACAGACTCATGTTTTCTTCAATCAACTTCAAACAGCTTGCATCTATCTTAGGAATGTTCAAGCTTGTTCCTTGAGATTTCTGAGCTCCATTAGAAGAGTACATCCCTTGATTGGAATTGGTTGTTCCACCTGAACTGTCGTTGTTGCTTATAAAGGCGTGTTCATTTGCAGGACCTTCATTCTCTGAATACAAAGCAACACCGACTCCACCATTACTACCCTTATCCGTTGGTTTCGAAGCCTTATACAACTGAGGATCTTGGATCTTCTCGAAATCAGATGCTTGATCTTCCATGTTCCATGCATAACCCCTCAGTTTTTGAACAGCCTCTTCCAATGAAAGCTCTTCATAGAGAACACCCTCTCTGATCAAAGCGGTGTACATATTCCATTCTCTGGAAAGACAATTCAGAAACTTCTCAACCTTCTCAAATTCGGTGTAGATACCCTCTTGACTTCTATCAAGTTCGCTCAACAGATGATAAAATCGGTTCACTGTGTCATCAAATGATTCATTTCTTAAAGCCTTGAACACAACGAATTGAGTCTTCAAACGTTCGAGACGTCGCTTCTTGTACATTTCATTTCCTTCATATCGCTGGATCATACTATCCCACAATTCCTTTGAGCTATTTCTCTTACGGAACGTATGAAGTATAGATTGTGTCATTGCCATCGTTATCATTGACATAGCTTTCTCTTCACAGTCATAAAATCTCTGTTGGTCGTCAGTGAGTGCCAAATACGTATCAATCGTCAACGTACGTACTGGAGTAGCTCCACATCCTTTAACGATACACAACCAGATTTTGATGTCTTTTGCTCGTACATATCTTTCGAAACGCTCCTTCCACTCAGGAAAATCAAGCTCGTTTATCAACAAAGGAGGTTTGTCGTTACTCCCTACCTCAGCATTGTGCTTGAGGTTTTGCACCATGGCAGTCAGATTGTTGTTTGCCATTTCAGAAAAACAACAGTATGTTTCCAAGCAAGAACTGTGTTACTGAACAGACTTTCTAAGTCCAAACTCGGAGAGAAAACACGGAGTGAAATGTCTGAGGCTTTAATCAGAATGCAACACCCGGATCAGAACCTGAAATAAGTCACAAACCTCGGACACACACTTAGAGTTTTAAAATTCGGACAATCAGGAAAGGAAGACAAAAGGCTCAGAGATAGTGACAAAATTCGGACAAGCACCTAATTAATCAAAGAAACAAAACTCGGACTAAATAAGAAGCTAAAGAACTCGGACAGACAAAGAAATATATTAAAAAATTCGGACTGAAACAAGCTTAAAAATTCGGACTAAAAAAAAAAGGAAGACAAGGTTCGGACCCCCTAAGAACACCAAGTTCGGACACTAAAGAGGAGTTTAAAGTTCGGACCCTATCTAAAGAAGTTAAAAACTCAAGACTCTAAATAAAGGACTAAAAAAGTCGGACTCTAATACCAAAAAAAAATCGGACTTTAAATAAAGTAAAGAAAATTCGGACTACTCTATCTAAAGTAAAATTCGGACAATATCATTAGAATTCGGACTCTTTAGTAACTATATCATTAAAATTCGGACCAAGTAATATATTAAAGTTCGGACTCTTTAAATAAAGTCAAGATCACCTAAAATTCGGATAATATCATTAAAATTCGGACTCTTTAGTAACTATATCATTAAAATTCGGACCAAGTAATATATTAAAGTTCGGACTCTTTAAATAAAGTCAAGATCACCTAAAATTTGGACAAAGGCTATTTAAAAATCGGACTAATTAATTAATTAAAAAAAACAAAAGTCGGACTAAAAAGACAACTAAAAATAATTCGGACTCCCTAATAGCACTAGAAAAATTCGGACTTAAACTATTAATAAACTCGGACTACTAAAACAGAACCAAAAGTTCGGACTAAGTTTTGACTACAAACTCAGACTTACTAAAGGCAGGCTTAAAATTCGGACAAAATAGAAACTCAGACTCTAATAATCAGTTTAAGAATTCGGACAAGAGATTCTCAAAACTCAGAAGAGCCAATCTCCGGACTATCTCCCCAATGTGACTACACACTGGTTCAACAATACCCGGAGACACAAACACAGAATTTAAACCACGGACAAGGCTTCCAAAGATCAAACTCAGAATCTTTTTCAACCTTCAAACTCTATATGAATAAGAACCAAAACCCCTGTAAAACCCAGATGAAGAACAACACTAAAAATCACCAAACTACTCAAAATCCATCATCAAATCACTAGATATGAATGAAGAATCATGAATAAAATACAAAAACTTACTAAACACTCACTAAACCCTATCAAAGATTGAACTTTTCTCACAAAAACCTTCAAACTAAGAAACACCTACAGTAGTATGAGCACACTGCTCTGATACCACTTGTAAGGCCTCCTAATCCAAGATCTCACTCAGCTAAAGCCACCAACAGGTGTGCGGAATCCACCTGCTGATTAACCACTGTAGATGAAACACTAGAATGCAAAGATTTGTGAGAGAAATCAAGAATGCACAGAGTATTCTTGATGAGGAAGATGAATGACGTCACACACAGAGTAGCCGCCAGACAAAACACACACAATGATTAGGGTTAGGTGCACAGAATTTCACACAGAATCGTTACCTTGTCTATTCCACATAAAGGTATATATACAAGGCAAAGCCCGGACTTTCAAGACAAACTAGAAAGCCCGGACAAAACATATAACACAAAGCTCAGACCTTTTGACCTAGACAAAACTCAGACAAAAGGTCTACACAAACAAACTCTGACCTTAGTCCTATACAAAAACTCAGACAAAGGACCCTAAACAAAAACTCAGACAAAATACTATGCTAAAACTTGGACAAAATGTCCAAGGATAAACTTGGGACTAACTTTCAACATATGTACAATAAAGACCCTATAACTTGGGAGACATGCACTTATCACCTAAAGTGCATTAACATTACAAATGTGTTTATAACACACGCATCTACGTTTATGAAAAAAAAAATTTGGTCCAACTCGCCCCGTACGGTGTAGTTCTCATGGTTCTTACAACTGGAGGTGGTTTTCATTTTAGCGGTCCCCTATATATATATATATATATATATATATATATATATATATATATATATATATATATATATATATATATATATATAGGGGACCGCTAAAATGAAAACCACCTCCAGTTGTAAGAACCGCGAGAACCACTATCAACCAATCAGATTATGCCAACTAAAAGGGTATTTTTGTCTTTTACCCCAAATGTCAAATATCTCATTCTCTCTCTTCATTTAAAGTTATCTCCTCTTTCATTTTCATTTGTAAGTTACATCCTTTTATCTCTCATCTCTCTTTCTCTCTAGAAATACTTCACCACAATATCTCATCTTCTTCTTCGAAATATTATGCACAAGGAAAAAACCCAAATCAAAACTCAAAACAACCACCACACACCCTCCTTCTCCGGCCCCCTCCCCCAATGTACACCCTCCTTCTCCGGCCACAAGTCCGGCGGAGCAGAAACATCGGCGGCGGCGGCGGAGCAGAAACATCGGCGGCGGCGGCGGAGCAGCAACATCGGCGGCGGCGGAGCAGCAACATCGGCGGCGGCTAGAAATCCGGCGGAGTAGCAACATCGATGTTGTCATTTAGTTATGATGTTTGTTCGGATCCATAAGACGCCTTCCCGGTCGCCGTCTCCGGTGGATGCCGCTGTCGCACAGTCGGTGGCTGAGCCGGTGAAGCCGGATGCAGGTTTGAGTTTTGGTTTAATTTTTTTAATCTTGTTTGATCTCTGGATCTTTGTGTGGTCTGATGTTCCATCTGGGGTTTGTTTGATCTGTTAGAACTTGTAAATTGATGTTTTGGAACTTGTAGGTTTTGAAAGGTTTTATATATATATATATATATATATATATATATATATATATATATATATATATATATATATATATATATATATATATATACACACACACACACACACCCAGTTTTAGTTTTGTGGGTTTTTTTGGTTCTACAGGAAATATGAGATTAATTGTGAAAATGATTTCGATAAGTGAACTATGTGGGTTTTGATCGGTGATTTTAATGTGTTGCCGGTGATTTTGATGTGTTACCGGTGATTTTTGATGTTTGCCGGTGATTTCGATGTGTTGCCGGCGATTTTTGATGTTTGCCGGTGATTTCGATAAGTGAACTATTTGGGTTTTGATCGGTTAGATTTTTGGGGTGGCGATGATGAAAAAAACGTAGATTTTGATGACGATGGCGCGGCAAGGACGGCGGAGAGTAGGTTTTTTGAACCTGCAACCCCACTTTTGCAGCCTTTTGATTATTGGATAATCTGAGCCAAACCTCGTTTCTTTTTCGAGATACACTTTGTTTTGATGTTGTTGGTTTTTTTTTTATTTTCCCCCTAGTCGATGATGATAACAATATATGTGAGACACCTCACCGAGTTTGCGATTTCTGGGTGCGATCGTTTTTGCGTAAAAAAGTTTTTGAAAAAAAAAGATTAAACTGTAAACTTTTTAACGAAAACGTAAAAACGTAAAACGTGAACCTTAAAAAGTTTTACGTAAAACGGTAAAAGTTTTACGTAAAACGTAAAACGGTAAAAGTTTTACGTAAAACGTAAAACTGTAAACTTTTTAACGTAAAACGTAAAAAGTTTTACGTAAAACGTATAAATTTTAACGTAAAACGTAAAAAGTTTAACGTAAAACCTAAAACGTAAAAAGTTTAACCTAAAACGTAAAAAGTGTAAAAAACGGTGCGTTAAAAAACGTGAAAAAACGGCGCGTTAAAACGACGACGTAAAAAAACGTGTAAAAACCGGCGTGTAAAAACGGCGCGTTAAAAAAGCGTGTAAAAAACGACGCTTGAAAAAAAGGCGCGTAAAAAACGTCACGTTAAAAAAAACGACGCTTGAAAAAGCTCAGCATTAAAACGACGCTTGAAAAAGCTCGGCGCGCAAAAAATTTGTCTTTGGTCTAAAAAGTTTAACGTAAAACGTAAAACATAAAAAGTGTAAAAAACGGCGCGTTAAAAAAAGTGTAAAAAATGGCGCGTTAAGAAAACGATACCTAATGTAAGTATTAGTTGTAACGCCTCGCTTTTTAGAACTTTCATTGTTTAGAAAGTTCATTTGTATTCCTATCTATGGAAACTTGTATTCTCTTTGTAATCATATTTCGTTTCCAATCAGTGTAATCCGAGGCTTTGATTGTAATAAAAGTTGATCATGTTACAGAAATTATACTTTGATTATTCATACTTGTTTTACAATAAACATATATACATGTTTGATACACATTCGTCTCTCACGCGAATTCGAACGTGTTTTACAAGCAATCAATGTATTTTGATGTTATTTATACGTGCAATATACTTAAGCATACGTTTAGAATACTCAATTTATGCCTTATACATGTTTCGTACTCAATAATATGCTAAATACGCAAGTTATAACCTAAAATACATTAAATACCAAACTTTAGGGGCTGAATTGTAAAAACTTAAAACTTCCCCAGATGGCACGGGCCGCGACACTCGGCACAGACCCTCTCTTCTTCCGCGTACCTCCTGAGGTACCAATCCGCAGCCAGTTTGTTCTTGCACGCGGGTTGGCTAGTTTTTCACCTACTTTTCTCACCCACTATATAAACAAGCATCTTAACCCTCATTTGCACTTTTCAAACACTTCTAAATCATCAAAACACTATCAAATTCTCTGGAAATTCAAGTTCAAGGCAGATTCCTTTCAAGTGCAAAAGTGACTTCAAACTCACTTTTCTTCAACTTTTCTTCACCATTTCTTCTTATACAAAGCTTGGAACACCTCTAGAAATGTTTCCACATGTTTACCATGGTAAACCAAAGTGGAACAACACCATTTTGAGGTCCAAACTTTCTGTTTTGGAAGATCTATGGTTAACTTTTATAAAACTCAAGTTTTCTTCTTGAATCTCATGCCAAACATCTTCCTAAACCCATCTATGGTTGTGGAGCTTGTTAGAGCTTGATTCCTACAAGTTTAGAGGTGCAAATACCCTCTAAAATTTCTGTTTTGTTAAGGTTTAAGACAACCTACAAGTGATGGAAACCATCCAAGTCTACCATAGTTTATATGGCAAGACTTGTGCTTTGGTGAAAGTGTGAACCTTGGAAGCTTTGGCTATCCTAACTTGTTCCACACCTCACTTGATGTTTTACTTTGCTATTCCAAGTATCTTGCTAGTCTTAAAGTAATATAATCCCGTCTGGCCTCCAACACTTAGTTAATTCTTTCCATGTTGAGTTGGCTCACCCGGGTTAGATCTTACTTGGCTACTTGATGATATATTAGTTAGTTGTATATTTCCTTTCATTCATGACCATCTGAATCATCCTTGTGATGATTTGTGCATTGGTGAATCATACAATGAGGTTAATCCCCCATGCTTGACTTACATGACAATCTATGATACTCTTGATGGACTTAGCTTAGGATTATTATATAACTATGTATATATATATATACACAAACATGGCCGAACTTATGATGATAATCGGTTTATGATTATTTGTCATGAACTTAGGCTACTTTGTCTATGATTCTAAGTCTCTCGTTGTTGATTCTAATGGGCAAACTAGGACCCATGAAATCACATACAACTTAGTGTCAAAACGAGTACTTAGACAAGATATACTTTTACACATACATACTTTTGTACTTTAATTCCAATCCCGAATCCAACCACTCCATAAACTCCGAATGACCTTACACCTTCGTTTCCCATTCTCAACAACTCGTAAATCACGGATAATCGGAAAGCGCTGCAAAATTGTGATTACATATGACACCTTTTGCTTTTACACTTTTGGGTATAATACGTTATACTATTAAGCACACGTAATCACTTATACTTTATGCAAACACAAACAATCCAATCATACATGCTTAAATACGTGATACTTGATTTGTATTCTTGGAACATTCTTATGTGATTTACTTGTCATTAACTTTGTTAAAGCCTCACCTTAACATGTATAGCACTATAGGAGTAACGCACCGCTTGAATTCTTGAGGTCATGTTAAGTTAAGTCATACAAAAACGGTCTTATCGTTGCTACGATAAGATTACGCTAGCAGTAATCAGAGGATTGAGTTGTAAAATTGCATGCCATGATACATTAATCTAGTTAACTATTTTTGTCATGTGGATTGTTCAAACTTTTATATATATGCTAGTACTCAAACTTGTATACTCGCCAATACACTTGTATTTATCTATACTTTAAAACGTATTTGCGGGATTTTGATGATGATGACGCATGGAATCTAGTAGGATGCCTAGAAACATACTTTAAACTTTAAATACTTGTTGTACTTTATTTTGTTTCAAACTTGTTGTAATTCTATTTCAAACAATGTACTCAATGTTAGCAATGAAATGAAATTTGTCTATTAAATACTTGTCACATTTAGTGTTATGAAGTCTCAAGCAATCTCGTTCGTCTCACTACGATGTTTCCGCCATCGGTTGGGGCGTGACAGATTAGTATCAGGGCCATAACTATAGGGAATTAGAAAAATTGCCATGCTTTTGACCTAGTCTATAGTTAAGCACCATACCCGACCATACTTGATCTATGTAAGTTCTTTTACAATATATGATTACCACCTTCCATTATATTACTCACATGTACATTGTAATTTATTATTTTATTTTTCAGGGGTTTTTAACTATGTGTATGATAACTGGCTGCAAGATTATAAAGAAATGTTTATCTTTGTGTAGAGTAATCAGAGTCTTAACTTTGGTCAACATACCATCAACAGAGTTGAGAGCCAGTACACCGCTTCGAAGAGATACCTTCAAGGTAAGAGCTCACTGGACCGGATAATGGGATGTGTCGTGGATATAGTTAAAACATAGTTATGAGAAATAGATAACTTTCCAAGAAAGCACCTAAAAAATGATGAACCACCACAAACTACCACTTGACTTGCTGGAAAGAGAGCTAATTAGGAAGCTAGATGTATTGCATAAACATCATATATGATGCGGTTGCCAGATGTGGATTAGTTGTGGGTTGTCATATGCTTGTCGGTTGGATAAGTACAAACGTGCAGGTGATAAATGTTAGACATACAACCATTTTGTGATTTAGAACGGTGTGTGTAGCTTGAACATTGTATTGATTTAACCATGTAGGTCGTAAGATTCAACTCAAAGACATAGATGTCCTCTGCGGAAGCTTTACTTACTTCCTTGTAAACTAACGGACGAGGAGGTCGATATGGTAGAAGAGCTCAATATTATGAGGTAACAATTAGATTCACACCCCGTTGTTTAGAAGAAAAGCTTGATGTCAAAGATAAAAGAGGTGTTGACCCCAACCAAATTTACCAAGAAACCACCGGTTTTCCTGTCCAACTCGACCGGTAATAGTTGGTAATAGTTGAACGGGTGTTAAATTTGCCTATCACATCGCCATGATCAGTGATAGACCTGGTAGTCAAAGGCAACAACGCATAAACAGTCAGCTTCGGTTACGAACGCTTAGTGACATAACAACTAGGTTAGCTACCCGCAAATATGACAAGAAACTGCTAATCACTACTACAAATTGTAACAACTGAAACAATTAGTTATTTTACATCTGTGAATTAAACCTGTGAACTCACTCATCATTATGTGTTAACACCTGTTCTTGCATGTCTTTCTCAGGTTGCTAAGGTACTCAATCATGGTGTAAGTGCAGTTCCTGCCGGGTAACTGTCGCTTATCAGTTCTGGTCAACCAAAGAAGAAGTCCAAGTTAAAGTCAACCATAACGAAGAATTCAAGACCACATGAAGACCTGCATTGATCAAGGGGGAGTTGTTAATGCACTTTGGGTGAAAAGTGCATGCCTTCCAATTGTTAGGGTCTTTATTGTACATGTCTTGAAAATTAGTCCCAAGTTTATCCTAGGGACAACTTGTCCAAGTTTTAGGAGAACTTTTGTCTGAGTTTTATGTTAGGGCAAAAGTCAGAGTTTTTGGTGTAGAATTGGTTTGTCCGAGGTTTAGTCCCTAGCCTATATATATGTGTGTATTGTGTAGATTAGGGCAACTCTTGTAGCTTGGTGCACCTCTCCCACTCGTTCATCACTCGTTCATCCTTCTGGTGTGAATTCTAGAGAGAGAGAGACTATGTGTTAGTGAGAGAAAGCTAGGGTTTAGATCTTTGTGATCTAAACCAGCTTGTAGATGATGTATACTCCTTTGGTTTGTGTAATCTGTGATGACTGATTCATCAATAAAGATATTCATCTTCTACATATTTCTATCTTGTTCTTCATATTTTGTTCTTCATGTCTTGAATCAAGTGCAATGTTTGATGTTCGTCATCGATCCGGTGCTTTCACACATGGCTCAGAGCACATAATGACATTTTAAACTATTTTTGGTTTTTGCATAAATATATCACATATGTTGGTTTTGGGCGTTTGTTTTGACACGCTGTTTTACGTTACATTTACTTTACGCTTCCGTAACTTAATTTGGTTTTGGAAAACATATTTTATTCATATAGAGGTTGTTATATATTTGCCCCGCTTGCGGTGTGCACATATAATGTATATATGTATAGTCGCTTAAGGGGCAAAAGTGAAATTGCACTAATTTTAACGTTATTTTAGTAATTTCGTGAAAATAACGTTAAAAGCGACGGACGGTTAATCGTGCATCATGTAGTGGTGTTGATAGCCGAAAGACAAGGGGGTGCATGCACCAATCGGTCTTTTTCCCGATTGCTAAGTGTTATGTGCCTTATGTCCAAGGTTTGATGCAAAACTACAATAGAGCAAGGGGTCTCACTGGAAGCAGCCTCTCTATCCTACGGGGTAGAAGTAAGGCTGTCTACATCTTACCCTCCTCAGACCCTACCTTAGCTTTGCTATTTGTGAGATTTACTGAGTATGATGATGATGGAGAGGTTGTTATATATGACTAGTGTCTTAGATCCTGGTTTATCACGGGCCTCGTGGTAAAACCTCGCAAGTGGAAATTTAAGGGTGTGACATACTCACTTATTTGGATGATGACTATGTGATAAAATCACTTATTTGTGAAGAACTTGGTTTCGGATGCATTCATTGAGAGCAAGTCCGTGAACATGTTAGTACCATCGTCTCGACAAAGAGACGAACTTGACTGTCAGGTGATAGATGCATGCAATGTGATTAAAAATCACTTATTGATGGTCATATGAAGTGTGTCACGTATGTATAGCATCATGGAAGTTCTAGACTGGTGTCCCTTTTGTTTTCGGTAAAGGAAGCAACCATGATACCTAGGTTATAGACAACATAAAGACCACATATCTCAGACCTGGACAATCTATCAAACCAAATTTCGGTTCCAGACCGTATGCCAATGAGTGGTTCCCACACAGTCTTCAGCCCGCTATTTTTATATCGCCTATTGTGAGCCTACCGATACACCGTTAATAGAGTTACTTATCATTTAGTTGTTTTAAGTACGATGTTTAGACACACTACTGAAGTAATATCATTTTCTCTTTTCTCGCCGGAAAACTCAATTTTGTTTTTCTCTTGTTTTGTCTTTTTTGATGTTTTTCAATGTTTTTAAATTTTTCTAGTTGAAGTTTACTCCTCCTAAAATTCGAAAACTAAATTAAATTTACAAAATGTTTTTGAATTTTCTCAACAAAAGTATTTACTAAAAAATTATTTCACAATGTGGATTAACTCTTGTTTTACCCTAATGTCATTTACCAAAAGTAATTAATCAGAACGTGAGTCATCAAAAGCTTTGGTAAACGAGTCGGCGTGTTGGTAGTCGGTGTGAACCTTAACAATACATAAATACATATTTAGAAAAATATAATAAAAAAAACCACCTTCATAAACAACCTTTTTATATCACTTTTTTCCGTAAAAAATATTGTTGTAGTATACTCATTTGAGAGATAAAAAACGCTTCGTTTTATAGTTTTTTAGTGTAATTTAAAAAATAATCGCGCATAAAAAACTTGTGGGCATGTGATTAACATATGCACCATGTTTGATATAACACGATACAATACAATACAATACAATACTACATAAATGCTACGATATGATATGATATGATACGATTGGATATCATATGATATTAATTGATATGTTATGATATGATATAATATGACATGTGATCGTCATGTATCATGTCGTATTCTATCATATTATATCATTTCATATCCTATCACACAACATTATATCATACAATAACTACTTCCCAAACCAATATCAAAGAAGGAAAATTACTGTCATTCCAGAAACCAAAAATGGAAAAATAAATTTTAGTTTTTATTAGATAACCTACCAATTGCTAATCCCTAAAACTAATAAAAAATATTTTTTTATTGTTGAATTTTTATCGACATATCACCCATGTATTAAAAAAATACTTTTTTTATATTGCGTGGATATTCAACTATAGATTACCAATGGACATGGACAGGAAATCCAAGGAAAAAAATACATTTTTTCATCAGCTTTGGTTTTAAATATGTCGCACAAGAGTTCAGTTAGATATTTGGTTTTGTCTTCTCATAGGTTGCGTTTGGGCTAAAGGATATAACGTATAACATTTTAAATCATCAAGTAAAACTTATCAATTTTTAAGATAAAAGACAACGTCTGAAATTTTCTATATAAATAAAGTACAAAACTTGTAATTCGCTCTATATTTATTTAAGATTCACTTAATATTAGTTTGGTTAAATAAGATAATATTATGCAAAATTATACTATATTACATTTTATGAAACCATATTATAACATATCATATCTTATACTATGCTTTGCTATATTACACATTAGATTGTACTGTAATTCATGATATTTATTGTGTTATGTTGTAGTGTATTGTATTCCATTCCTTTTGATATGAAATGATATAAATGCTATGATACGATTGGATACCATATGATATGTTATTATTTAATATGATATGATAAAGTAAGATACGGCATACGAGTTGTAACGTAGATACATCGTATCATGTCATCATATCACATAACATTATATCATGCTATCACAACTTCCCAAACCGGTATCATAGAAGGAAAATTATCATCACCGCAAAAACCAAAAAATTGAAAATCATATTTTTATGTGAATTTTACGGTGGCTATGGGACTCAAAATTTAAAGAAAACAAATTTTCTTTTTAAATTTTTTTTCTTTTACAATTCGAGCCGAGCTTGTACGTTATGGCTGGATTCGACTCACGAACAAACCTACATGTTTATCAAGTTGTTCTTTGATGTAACGGAATACAAAAATACGAAGAATTTACTTAATCACTTTTTTTTTAAGAAAATACAAAGATTCAACAAATAATTACTTTAAACTTCTTTCCTTGATCGTCATAACTTATAAAATAATTACAGGTATTAAAAAACATAACAAATTGTAAATCCTTGAATAACTATTTATACAATAATGTATTATAGGAATCGATTACAAGATTATCTTTCTCGAAAACTTCTAATCTTGAATGAATCATCACAACTAACTCTCTGAATTGCCATTTTTTCATTTTTGTGGTTTGCTCTCCCGGCTTCTGACTTTTTTTTTGCCATTTTTCGGTGTTCCAGTGCTGTAATAATAAAAATTAGGGTTGAGCATGGTCCAATAACTCGATCCGACGAAGCTGCTGCGCGCGACCGTGTTGGTGCACTTGTGTCTGTACTTTGTCTGTATTCGGTCACGATGTAAACGATGTCCTTGTAAGTCATGTAAGTTGACCAAGTCAACCGTCCTCCTGGTTTGACTCAGTCAACAGTAAGTAAACTTGATGAAAGTTGTCTGGCTCGAAGGATGAGTGATCGAAGGATAATGTAGATCCTTCGATCACCTCGAAAGATATGCTTCGATTGATAGACCTCGAAAGACTATCCTTCGAGGTCCTTGCTGATCCTTCGAAAGCATTGTATCCGAAAGATGATCCTTCGGACCATCTATCGGATCCTTCGAGCAGACCTGCTGTGTATGGGTATATATACCCATGCAGTGTGTTGTGTTAGACAGTTCTGAGAGTGCACACCCGAGAGACACTTAGACAGATTCACACACATCCGAAAGAGAGAGCTTTGATAGCATTCTGTCCGGAACTCACACACACACTTTGAGAGTTTACAAGTTAGGTTTGTAAACATTGTGCTTGTAACCGAAACCTTCATTTGCATTAATACAAGTTGTGTTAATCGGTGAACCCGTGTGTGTTTGTGTTTATACTTGCTTAATCCCGGTTTGCTCGCTAGCTTGGATTCCGCACTCGCTAGTGGGTTAGTATAACAAGGTTTGAGGTTCGTCATCCGACAAAAAGGGACCTACAAGTGGTATCAGAGCTTGGCTCTTTACCTTGTTTAAAACCGGGTTTTTCAAGTTCTTGGTGTGTGTTTGAACACTTGGTTTAACACCCGTTTTTGTTGGTTTTTCTACACTTTTAAACTGGAAAACGTGTTTTAAACTTACCGGGAGTGTTCATAAGTGGGTTGGGTAACTTAAAACTTGTTTTTAAGTGTCTTTGTGATTTCCGGCCATATCTCCGGTCAATATTCCGGTGACCGGTTCTGGATAAGGTTATCTATTTTGGGTAAAGTTTTCAAAGTTGGTGGGAAAGTACATCTGACCATACCCTTTTGCCGAAAGTTGACTTACCAACCCATCACCTTTTCACCTACCCGTCACATCAACGTCAGTTGTGTCAGAACCTCTCGAAAGATATCCTTCGACTTCGAAAGATCATCTTTCGATCAAGGAAGGCTCGAAAGATTATCATCCTTCGACCCATCCTTCGAAGTCTGAAACATATCCTTCGATAAAGGAATCTTTTCGAAAGACAGTGTCCGAAAGATAGGGATTTAACTCGAAAGATAAGGATCTTTCAAAGGAGAATCCTTCGAGTTCTTGAATCTTTCGACATCATTGTTCGAGATTCAACAGTAATCTTTCGAGTACTGTTGATCCTTCGAACAATAGTTGATCTTTCGATTGTGGTCAGTTTATTGTTAACAAGTTTCTGTGATCTCAGATCTTTCGACCAGGATTCTTCGGCTGTGTGATCTTTCGGGTGGCCATCATCCTTCGTGACCTTGACATAGAATTTATTTTTCTTGTCAAAGATGAATCCGAGTTGGTGGGGAACTCCGGCTCCAGATAGTGGTAAATATACAAGTTCAGGAGTTACTCCTTCATGGTGGGGTACACCGGCTCCTGATAGTGGAAAATACACGTGTACAAGTCTATCACCATCATGGGCCGAATCTCCAGTATCTACATCTTCACAAGCAAATGCTTTACCATCAAATCAATGGGCATTAGTAACGGGTCAAACTCCGAGTGTACAAAGTATCTTATTAAGCGAAAGCGAAACAGGAAGTTTGAATCGACCCCCAAAACTGATGAGTTTGAATGAATATCCAGGATGGGCTGAGAGGTTTAAAACATATGTTCTTGGTCAAAATACGGAACTGTGGATACGTTTCACCACAGATTTCGATCAAGCCATAGAGGTTGCTGCTTCAGAGACTGCGTCATTTGCTGATCTTCCCGAAGATAAAAAGAAAACGTATGATCTGGAAAAGAAAGCATACGCCATTCTCACCCAGGCTTTGAGCAAGGATATTTATCACCAGTTTGTCAGCTTCAAGACAACTAAGAAGTTGTGGGACGGGTTGAAAACAAGAGGAGTAGGGAATGAAGCAACACGTCAGCTGCGTCATGATCTACTCAAGAAAGAATTTGACAGCTTCGCTTGCATGGATAAGGAGTCTCTGGGAGACATGACAAGTCGTTTCTATCACCTGCTTACTGAGTTGAACAATTTTGGAGTTACAACAACTCAAGCAGAGGTGGTAAAGAAGTTTGCTGATGCCTTACCTCCTCAATGGAGTAGTTTCTTGGAAATCCTTAAGTATAACGGAGCGTTGAGAACTACAAGTTTTAACGACTTCGTGCAGCTTTTGGAAAACAAGGATCAGGAGGAAACATTGAAGGCGAAGAGAGTTCCATTGCCACAGAATCCAGAAATGTATTATGGAACTTCCAGCTCTTCGTCTGCAAGAACTGGTTCACATGCTCCAATTCAAACGGCGTTTGTCACAAGCACAGATTGTTTTGGCAATCCAATACAAGTTCCTGTTAAGCCGCCTCCCACCACAGACATATTTGGAAATCCAATCCAACCACCTCCACCTCCTCCTGCTCAACAACAACGTGCATGTTATGGAGGAACATCATCTGCTGGTCAACAATCAAAGCCAAATACAGTACAGCTCGACACTTCAAGCTTTTCTAAAGTCAGTGTAGAAGTAGCCAAGGAACACATGGAGCTACTTAACACTATAGTGAGCGCGTACTGTGGGTTGATAGAAGGTCAGATTGGTAACATTAATCTGACACAGGAAGACTATCGGCAGATAGATAAAGAAGAGATGGACTTGATGGATATCAAGTGGGCCTTTGCTAGTGCTGCGAGAAGAGCAAAGGATTGGATGGAAAGTACTGGCAGAACCAGCTTGGAAAGTAAGAGAGACACCAAGTATGGGTTTGATAAACAAGCAGTAAAGTGCTTCAACTGTGGTGAACGGGGTCACTTCAAGAGGGAATGTGCAAAGCCAGCACAGCATGGAAACCAGAACCCCTTCAGAAACCAGGGCAACCAGCAGAACCAGAACAGGAATAATGAACGTACATTAGTGCCTGTCAACAATCAAGCCAACCGGGCACTTGTAGTTCAGATGGATGAAGGTTGCGACTGGTCAATCCAGTTTGGTGGTGATGCTCCTAATGGTACAGCTTGCTTTGCTCAAGTTATGAAGGATGTAGTTAACACCAGTGGTGGAGAATCTTCCGCCAGTGGTGGTGAATCTTCTGAAGATGAAGACTCTTCTGGGTACAGCAGGAGTGTTGATGAAGATTCATCTGGGTCAGGCGATGAGAATGTGGGTGAGACATCTGGTGTCTCGGCTGATGCTGATATTGATGAACGTTTGGATGAAGCTGCAACACTAAGTGTTGGAAGATCTATTCTGGTGGACCAAGCTGCTTGTACTTCGTCTTCTCTCCATTCAGCCTTTATGGCTAATGTCGACAGTTCTTCAAGTCAGGTATGTGTCGATGAACCCATTGCTGTAAACTGTGATAACTGTGATAGCTTGCAGGCTAAATGTGTTAAGTTAGAGGCAAACATGTCTGAGTTGCAAGCCAAACATGATGCTTTACAAGCTAGTTTGTTTGACTTGCAAGACAAACATGGTTCCTTGAATGATGAGTGGTGTGCATTGCAAAGCAAACACGAGGCTTTGCAAGAAAAATATGATGTGACATTCATCCACAATCAGAAGTTGACTGTGGATCTTTCAAAATGCACAGAAGCCAATATGTTTTATGAAAACCATGAAAAAGAATTTAAGTCAATGATTGAGACATTAAAGAAAGATAAAACTGAATTGACTAAAATGGTTTCCAGAAAACAAACGGACATTAATTTGTATATATCTCGCCTTGAGATGATGCAAAAGGAAATGGCTTGTGTCAAAACTGAAAGTGATGCGATCTAGCTTAAGTTAGACAGTTATTTGAGCTCTAGCTATGTGTTGGATCACATCATTGACGTTCAGAAAGAAAAACGGGATGTCACATGCATAGGATACAAAAAATGTCCACCACCAGTCAGACACAATTATGATGCCATGCCTGATGAGGAGGATAGAGTGTTCTTCGAACCATCTGTTCCTCTTGATGTGAAGGAGTTTGCAGCAGGACTCGGATACCAGAAAGAAGTATCCTCAGATTCAAATGTGTCAGCAGATACATCTGTAACTGCTGAACAGAAACAGGATCCTCCAGTTGAGGTTGAGGATGCTGATTCTTCAGATGATGAATCTGATGATGCTGCTCCAGCAAAGTCTGATGCGGTAGTCAAAAATGAGGACATACCTCTTGAGAATCACATTCTATGTGATCCCCCTGCCACACCCGCTAAGACTGTTGCAACTGAGTCCTCGTCTGAGAAGGAGTCGGAGAGTGTGACCTTGCTGTACACTTTGGTTGGTGATGATAAAATTTACTCAGACAAAGATTTTCCTATTAAGAACGTTAATCAATCCTTAATCGATAAAGTCTTTGAAAATTCGACAAGTAAGTTTCTGGGGAAGAAAGGACCACATGTTACAGTTACACAGTGTCCTCCAATCCCAAGGGCTGAAGTTCGAAAACAATTTGGCAACAAGAAATTACCAGCAATGCCAAAACAGCAAAATCACACCAAGCCCAAAGGAAAGGCACCGGCTCAAGTCCAGAAGAAGCCGAATCAAAAGAAGAAGAAAAGTGTTAACTTTGTGAAATCGACGGGAACGGACAAAATTGAAACGTTTGAAAATAAATCTAACTTAGATTTTGTCAAGAAAGCTACTGTTTTGAAAAGAAATGAACAAAACAGTTCACAGCCTAGTACCTCGGGTTCACAAAGTTCAACATCATCGGCTAAGAGAACACATGATTCTTCGAGGTATGTTGAACGAAGATCATGTTTTGAGTGTGGAACCATTGGGCATATAATTCGAAATTGCCCTTATCTTCATAAGCAAAAAGGAAAGGTTGATGATCCCCGTGGCAAGACTGACCGTAAGCCATCTGTTTCCACAAAACAAGATCCCCGACTTGCAAAAGAAAGGGAGAAGAAGCAGAAACGCCAACAGGTCAAAAGGATTGAAAAAGCAATTAAAACCGATGTGGTTCAAAAACAATCTGTTTCTGTAAAATCAGCAAATTCAAAAACTTCAAACTGTAATGAAATTAAAATTTTAAAGAATGACACTGATAAAACAAAACAGAACTGGAAACCAAAAACGGTTAATGCATCAGGGGGACCATCACAATTTACAAACCATCAAAGACAAGAAGTTATTGTCATTGATGAAAATGGAAGACCCAAGACCACAATGGCTTGGGTCCCTCTCTCCAACTAATCTCTGAATGAGTGTGCAGGAAGTTCCAGGAGGAACTATTGATAGTCTTAGGATTGTTGATAGTGGAATGTCCTTGCACAAGATAGGCGACAGAAGAAATTGTTGCCTTTGATGGAGAGAGAGGAAAGAAAAAGAAAATGTGGCTGAATGAAGTTGCAAAATTCGACCATATGAAGAACGTGCCGAAAACTTGGTCATTCTGGTTTTTGATCGGGTCCTCAGGAACGAATGAAGTGAAATGTGTGCCGATGCCTTTGCATGGATTGAACATCCGCACACCATTTCTGAAAGAGAAAGTCAAAGACCTTCGCTGGTACAATGTGGAAGACCAGCCGGACCCGGAGGTTTATGATTTTGTTGCTGTCAAGAGACTTTTCAGTAGTTGCAAATTCGACTTTGAAGTCCACACCGGGTGGATATCCAGTTGGGAGAGTGCTTAGATTCCTTGCAATGCACGGAACAGTTGCAGGATACGCCTTTAAATTCTTAATCTCTCCTATACTTGTCGATATTTTAGCTGCTTTGTGAATTGTTATTATCTCGTACAGCACTCTTTGACCTGACACGTTGATCTCGGATATCACCTCACACGTGATTGTTTCAATATGAAACACATCAATGTTGTCATGGTCCGCATCGCTTACCGACATGCCAACTCACTTTTCCAAAATTTGTTAAATCTTTTCTGATAAAACTTAATTTTGGTAAACGGCATTAAGGTCAAGCAAGAGTAAAACCAACATCGGAAAATCATTTTTTGTAAATACCTTTGTGTTTTAAATTTGTCTTAGTTTATTGATTTTAGGGGGAGTAAATCCAAAAATCTGAAAATCCAAAAACATCGAAAAATTCAAAAACACAAAAACAATAGAAAAACAAAAATGAGTTTCCTGGCGAGCAAAAGAGAAAATGATAGTACATCAGTGGTCTATCCAAACCTCTTTAAACCTTAAATGAAAAACGATAAGCAGCTCTATATAAGATGTATCGGTAGGCTCACAATCATTTTAAAGTGTGCAGGGTGATATAAATCTTAATCGACTGAAGACCAGGTGGGAACCACTCATTGGCATATGGTCTTAGTACCGAAATTTCGTTTGATAGATTGCCGAGGTTCTGAGATATTCGGTCTTTATGCTGCTTATCATCTGGGTATCATGGTTGTATCTTTTACCGAAAAATAACGGGGACGCAAGTCTAGATCTTCCATGATACTATACATACGTGTACATAATACATACTGCATTCGACCTCAATAAGTGATAAACAATCACATGTCCATAACAAATAAGTGATAAAATATCACATTTATCCGGGTGTCAAGTTCGTCTCTCTGCTGTACGGAAGTACTGACCTGTTCACGGACTTGCACTTGTGCCCTCATGCATATGAAAATCAAGTTCCTCATCAATAAGTGATTATATCACATAGGGCTTGTTTTCAAATCAAAATAAGTGAGTATCTCACAATTTATACGGTCAAACAGATGATAATCGGTATACTCACCGGTAAGATGAACCCTCGTGCATACCTTGATACGGGAATGTGTCGTGATGTGGATGAACACCGGTCGGTAAGTATAAATCATACCTTAACGTATCCCCTCGCCATGATTACATCTGATAAGTTGAGCTTAAGTGGACAACAATACCGATAATTGTTATAGGATGCTTATTTTAATGTTAACTAACTGAACAACAAGAGTATTTTGGCATGACCGTACACTGATATGATTCTCTTACCCTCGAAACTCGCAAAAAGAATGTTTGTATATATTTATTTATTTACTGCTTAACTTTTATTGTTTTCTTTTTAAACAGTTTCGTCGTTTGGTGCATATCAGCACGACATTAGCGGTGATGTCGTTTGATAACACTCAAAGGATTTTAAATTGTTGTCTTTTAATTTCAAAAACACGCCTAAAATCTGTGTTTTAATATAAACTTTATAAAAGCCAAAAAGATTTTCTTTCTACTTTATTTTCGATCGTACGATGTTGGAGCTCGAGTCTTCGTTACCTGAAACCTGACTGAAAACCGAACTGACTAAATCTTCATAAACGGTCAAAATTTGCAGATTTTGAAAGTTAGAATTTAAAATTGATAAATTTATTAAACTTTCAAACTGTCGGACGGTGTTTGATTGTGACATGGTCATACGTGTGTCATTTGTTTATGCTAACTATATTCCAAGCAGTTGTTCTCATTACGCGTTTAGATTTCTTGCATGTGCAGATTCTAAAGGCTAGGAGAACATGGTCGATGACAAGCTTCGGGATGAAGACACAACGTGAAGGCACTCAACTGATGAAGATGATCGAGTTGCCGCTGGCCATCATCAACACCACAAGGATCTCACTTCATAAAGATCAAGTCATTCACGAGCATAACTCAAGGGGGAGATTATGTTAAGGGGGAGTTTGTCAACACACTTCCTATATGATACGGGTAGTTTGTTGATACACTCTCTGCTTTCAAGACGTGAAGACTTTGAAGATCCTCCGACAATGAAGACTTGAAGGGACATCAGTTTTTGAGAACTCGAAGACCAAAGACCGTCGAAGTTCGAGACGAGTCTACAACTATAGAAGATAAAGACAAAGCTACAGCCAAGGGGGAGTTTGTTGGTGCACTTGTGTCTGTACTTTGTCTGTATTCGGTCACGATGTAAACGATGTCCTTGTAAGTCATGTAAGTTGACCAAGTCAACCGTCCTCCTGGTTTGACTCAGTCAACAGTAAGTAAACTTGATGAAAGTTGTCTGGCTCGAAGGATGAGTGATCGAAGGATAATGTAGATCCTTCGATCACCTCGAAAGATATGCTTCGATTGATAGACCTCGAAAGACTATCCTTCGAGGTCCTTGCTGATCCTTCGAAAGCATTGTATCCGAAAGATGATCCTTCGGACCATCTATCGGATCCTTCGAGCAGACCTGCTGTGTATGGGTATATATACCCATGCAGTGTGTTGTGTTAGACAGTTCTGAGAGTGCACACCCGAGAGACACTTAGACAGATTCACACACATCCGAAAGAGAGAGCTTTGATAGCATTCTGTCCGGAACTCACACACACACTTTGAGAGTTTACAAGTTAGGTTTGTAAACATTGTGCTTGTAACCGAAACCTTCATTTGCATTAATACAAGTTGTGTTAATCGGTGAACCCGTGTGTGTTTGTGTTTATACTTGCTTAATCCCGGTTTGCTCGCTAGCTTGGATTCCGCACTCGCTAGTGGGTTAGTATAACAAGGTTTGAGGTTCGTCATCCGACAAAAAGGGACCTACAGACCGTCGCCGCTGCTGCCTGTGCATTCAACGACATTGTTATTGTTGCGCGTGTCCGACTGCTGTGTGTGCACTTAACGACGCTGCTAAGCGCGTCCGAGGACGCTGCCGCTGCGCGTCCGACGACCGTAAGTGAGGCGTCATGTAAGTTTCTATGTCAAAGGTCTATATAACTTCTCTTCACAAAGAAATATACAACTAGCAAAACCATACGATCATCTCCACATGCTTAGCTGTACATTATTACAGCTTTCTCATGTCTCCATTCTGCATATACAAACCGTTAGCTGCTAGAGTTCATCATTTGTTTAGATTAGAGTATATACAAGTGGGAAGATCAGGTAATGGGTCAAAATAGTGTCAAAAACATGTGATTTTTTGTTTGTTTTGACCTAGACACCTTTTTTTCTCACAAGAACCAATTTTCTATAAACACATTCATGAATCCAATATGATTACACCTTATGAATATTTTCATTTAGGAGATTTATGCATTAAATTACATGCCCATCTGTCTGAATTGTTTCCTGTTTAGGTATATTCTAGCCGTTTTGACTCACTAGAGATGAAACATAACCCGAATCGACCCGTTTCTTAGTAAAGGGGTCGAAATGGATACATCTGGACAGGAGTGTTCACCAGAAAGGTTTACATTTCTATTTCTTTAACTAAAGTTATCCTTAAAAAGAGTTCGCATTTGACTGTTGTATGTCAATTGAGTTGAATTTAAAACCAGACACTACTAGAAAACTAGTTTTTTCCGACCGCAATTTTGGTCGCAAACCAGTCGCAATTGCCCTGTTGCGACCGTTTTCCGACCGGAACTGCGATCGGAAAAACACCCGTCGCAATTGCTCTACTCCGACTAACTTGCGACTGCTGCTATCTTTTGCGACCCAGGTTTTGCGACTTTAATAATGGTCACAAATATTGCGACTGCTCTTGGTTTTGTGGGACTTTGGTTGCGACGGTCTTGATGCAACCGTATTCCAACCGCATGCCTTCTACAAATTGCGATCGTTTACCGACCGCATGCCTTTTACAAATTGCGACCGTTTTCCGACTGCTTGCCTTTTGAAAAGTTAGCGGTCGCAATTTTTATTAATCATAGCCATTTTCTATTTTAACCTGCATATAATATCAGTTTTAAAATTTACATATTATCAAATTTTCATAATTATAAAACATTCCACTTAAAATATCAAATACCAAAGTTATCATAACAAAATACATATTCAAAACAAAGTTGTTATACGTTTTGAAACCTAAGTCAATGATTATGCATTTTGAAACCTAGCCTCTTTTTATTACTTCAATGTTTGCCATTCTTTCATTCATAGCCTCTTTCTCCGCCTTATCTTTCTCCACCACCAACCCCGCAATAATATCGTTCAACCTTTCTTTTTCTTCTTTTTCTTTCACTATATCTTGGACTAGTGGAAATGCCCGCACGTTGCCGCGGGTGTCCAGATGCATGAGTCGTCGTGTGGTCGTCTTCTGTAGAAATTACAACACGGGTGCTCGCTATCGCATCAATGCCAGCTGTAACCGCAACATCGAGTACTCAAGGAGTTTTACAAGAGCCTGTAAAACAGATATTAGAATCAAATGTAAATAACTTAGAAATTTTGACCCGATCCGACACAACCTGCTCATTTTGACAATAATAAATTGAAACATCAAACCTTAACAATGAGATCAACCACCTTATAAGCTGCATCAACCGGTCCTGTTCCAGTAGAACAGGCGATTTGTTTTGTCCCGTCATCTGCTATTAACTTAACTGTTGCGGTTGAAAGACCTAAAGTCCTGCACGTCACCTGTAGATTATAATTAGTTTCAACACGTTTAAAAAATAAAAACTATACATATGCAAACGCGGCCTTATACGTACCTGTACATCTCCAAACTTCCAAATAACGGTGGGCTGGAAAACCTCATCGGATACCAGTGCTATTAAATCATCATCGGTAATAACCTTTTTAATTTCGGCAACCGATTTAAACCGCCAAAAGAAATCATTAAGTTCCCTCCCATCAATGTCATAACCAAGCTGAACATACAAAATACATAACAACAAAGGTGTCAGTTTCTTCATATTTAGAGATCAATGTGTTCATAAATCATAACTACACTCTACCTCAAATAGTGTAGTTTTCAAAGCATGCTGTCCACTAATCAATAATATTTGAAAATTGTTAGACTACTATATTTCAATAACTCAAAAGAAAGAGTAAAATGCCATTTGCGTCCCTGAGGTTTGACCACCTTTATGACTACTATATTTCAATAACTCAAAGGTTTGGTTTTCCGCATCTGAATACAAAGATTTTAAATGTTGCCATATTCACCCGACTCGTTAACTCCATCTATTTTTCTCCATTAAATGATGGGCATTTCCGTCTTTTTATACATTTTTATTAGAATAAAAACACTATAAGTAATAAAGATCCACCTCTGTTGACTTTCTCCCCATCCAAACGTTTTAATCATCATAAAAAAATGTCTAAAAGATGAAAATACCCATGACTAAACGTTAAAAAGATGGGTTAATGAGTTGGATGAAAATGGCAATATTTCAAACCTTTTGGATCCAGGTGTAGAAAAACAAACCTTTGGACGAAAGTCGCAAAAGCGGTCAAACCTCAGGGACGAAAATGGCCTTTTACTCCAAAAGAAAATACACTAAAAAGTAGACAAACTGTAATTTTAATTACCTAAGTTTTCCAAGTGTAAGACCAGATTCACTAGATCTAAAAAGTCCAATATCTTCAGAAGACATGATTTCGTATGTATTTCTTTTCTTTAGCATTCCATCTTGATGGATTCCACTTTCATGAGCAAACGCATTAGCACCGACAATAGCCTTGTGAGGCTGCACCTGCAGTCCACTGTACTCTTCCACCTAAACACAATATTAAAAGTAAACGAGACATCAAATGTTAAGAATCATATGTATGTAAAAGTAAAATATGTATGTAAACGAAATTAGGAAACGAAATTAGGAAACGAAAGTAATAAAAAGTAAAATCGGAAAAATATGTATGTAAACGTACCTCTAAAGTATTGACGGTAGAAAGTCCTAGATCATTCTGGCAGTGGGTAGAAACGATGACATTCTCGATGCCCGGCGCATTGGCCTTTATGTCAGCAATGAGCTGCCCAAATTCAAGGCAAGATAGGTGGCTCGGGTAATGGGTGACCATCAGAGCATTTTTAATTACTTTTTGATAAATAATTTATGTATTTAGTTTTTATAACAAAAGCACTATAATTCAATCATAACCTGAATCTTTGAGAAATAGACTTAGAAGGATGTATGTATTACAAAAAAGACTAAGATGACTATCAACATGTTCAACCCATTTACCCACTTGCGATAGAAAACAACCCAAATGAACGAATATTGAGTAAATTGGTCAAAACTACCACCTTATTAATAGGACTGATTGCATATTTCAGGCCTAACTGGGCTTAAAGGGACCAGAACTTTTGGGCTTTTGGGCTCTGATCAGGCCTAGGACTTTGGGCCAAGCCCAAATGTGTATTTATAGGACCAACTCAAATGCTGATGTGTCCGCACTATCATTTGTAACACTGCTAAAATCTTTCGACTATAACTCACGTTTATTAATAACGAACTCATTAACCCTTTTGTGACAAGCCAAAATAAGTTAGGCTGGGTGAAGAAGCATATATAATGAAGAAGGCATATTTCAGAAGGCATATATAATGAAGAAGCCAAAAATGCTCCATAACCAACTTGGCATCAACAACCCATATATCACAGTTGTAAGCATGTTCAATACTTTAATCAAAAGTTCGAATATCATGAAACAAAACGAGCTATTGCTCGGATACTAGCATGAATCCTATAATGTGGTTTTCTAGTTGTTAGGTGACGATTAATCTCTTCCTTCAGCTAAATTAACAATAATTTAGAGTTCCAATCCGTATTCAGATAAATATTTAAACACAAATCATGCAACGTAATAATACGTTTGAGAAAAAAGAAAAGAAGAAGCATAGCATGATAATACACAAATCGTGCAACATATAGCGCATCTTCGCTGTACAAATAGCCATCAGATTCCACCCTCTTGAAACCCTATCCAAAACAATGTATCTTTGCTATACATATTAGAAAACTTGAATTGGAGTGAGACGAGTACCTTGATTTTTGAAAGTTTATCTCTAAGCCTTTGAAGCTGAACTAGCAATTAACCAGACAAAATCAACGAATTTGTATCAACTCGAGTTACAAAATCAACGAATTAGAGTTATCGATTAATTTCATAGTGAAACAACGAATCTGTATCAACCAGAGTTATCTTTCAAATCTGTATCAACGAGATAGACGAAGTTTATACCGAATTTGTACCAAAATCTGCCATCAATTAACCAGAATCCGCATCGTGAGCGGAGTAATCAGTTAACCAAAATTTGCGTTGTGAGCGGAGTAGTGGAGGTTGAAGCGGCCATCGATTAACCAGAATCTGTTTAAATTGATTTTTAGCCTATCAATTCACCACAAAACTGAACATATACTCATATTGTTTGAAATAAGAGTTTATAAAAAATTAAATTGACAGTAAACCCTAATTAATCCTTGTGTAATGATGTATATAACTAACAAATATAAATTATACTCACATTTCTAATATTAACCTAAAATTAAACTCAATAATCTCACTTAAACCTTAGAAAACACAATTAAACAATAAAAACACTCACCGCTTTTCAATTCCTGAAGAATCCGTCGTTTGTGAGAGCCAATGGTTGTAAGAATCACGGTTGTGAGAAGAATCCGCCGGTTGCGAGAGTCGCCAATGGGAGCCGTCGGTTGTGAAAGTCGCCGGTGTGAGAGTCGCCGGTTGTGAGAATCGCCGATGGATTCACAAAGATAGAGCGAGAGATGGAGAGGGAACCCTAGATAAGAATTTGGGGGAAAATGCGGTGTTTTGCGATGTTATATTAGAACGGGCGGGATATTTTTGGTGGGGAAGGCGTGAGATTTGGCGGTGGTAGTGGAAATGGAAAATGAGAGTTATTCACTAAACTAAAATGTTATTAGTAAATTCATATAAATTAAGTTGTACGTTGCTTTATTAAAATAAAATAAAAGTTAATAAAAATAAGTAAATTACTTTATAATTTAATATGGATATGTAAACCATAAACTATATATATTTTTAATGTTTTTTCAGACCGATATTTAAACCTTAATTTTGATACCGATTTGTAAACCATAAATTATATATATTTTTTTCGTATTTGCGACCGCCTTAGACAGTCGCAACTTTTGTTGTTTTATATATTTCTCGTATTTGTGACCACTTTAAACGGTCGCACCGTTTGTTTTTTATTTTTCTCGTACTTGTGACCGTTTTCCGACCACTAGTCAACTGATTTCCGACTGAAAAAATGCGGTCACAAAATTTGCGACCGTTTTTCGACCAAACTCGGATCGGTGTTTAAATTTGCAACAATTTTGGTTTTGGTCGCAAACCGGTTGCTAATTTTGCGACCGCTTTATGTTGGTCGCAAATTGTGATCGCAATTGCCTAGTTTTCTAGTAGTGAGAAACATTTTCCTCAATTGCCAGAATCATTGACAAAGTACTAAAACACATATAATTTGGATATAAAAATAAAAAGAACTTGCAAGTCAAATGAAATTGTAATACAGGTGGTTCAAAATTTCAGATCACTAAATTGAAAATCATATTTTTATGTGAATTTTACGTTGGCTATGTAATTCAACATTTAAAGAAAACAAATTTTCTTTTTTCTTTTTTTTTCTTTTACAATTCGAGCCGAGCTTGTACGTTATGGCTGGATTCGACTCATGAACAAACCTACATGTTTATCAAATTGTTCTTTGATGTAACGGAATACAAAAATACGAAGACTTTACGTAATCACTTTTTTTAAGAAAATACAAAGATTCAACAAATAATTACTTTAAACTTCTTTCCTTGATCGTCATAACTTATAAAATAATTACAGGTATTAAAAAACGTAACAAGTGTTAAACCCTTGAATAACTATTTATACAATAAATGTATTATAGGAATCGATTACAAGAATATCTTTCTCGAGAACTTCTAATCTTGAATGAATCATCACAACTAACTCTCTGAATTGCCATTATTTTCATTTTTGCGGTTTGCTCTCCCGGCTTCTGACTTTTTTTTGCCATTTTTCGGTGTTCCAGTAGTGCTGATTGGCAGCATTCAACGAACATCAAGATGTGGTTGTTATAGAATCATCAGACTCGTGTACCTGATTGGCAGCATTCAACGAACTTAGGGGTTATCAGGATGCTCCAATCCCAGGTATTGTTCCAAAGCATCAACCAGTTAGCTATCAGACAAGAAAGAACAAGAACGTTTCAATGTTCGTTACGATGCAGGAATAAATATCTCTAAATAAAAGGTCAGTTACCTGCATCATCACCCTATGGACAACCAACATGTTATCAACCTTTACTACACATTCTTCACTTCCCTGCACCAGGAATATATATGTCAGTGTAATTAATAAATCTTAAGAATACAAACCAAGAATTATAGAGCACTTACCATTGAATCCAGACGGCTACTTCCGTCTAACATCGATGCCCAGTGGAGAATTAGGGTTTACCGACTGCGGCTGATGCGGCTCTCTAGATGTGGCTTAGAATAAGAATAAAATGGAGAATCAGGGTTTCGATTTATAATGCTGCGTTGTGAGATTTTCCACTTCAACCCCTTATTTTAACACTCTTTTCTATCTATTAATTACCTCTTTGGCCCTTTCATTTTGTATGTTGACTAAATTATATATTTAGTTGTGCATACGTGTCATTTCTTGTTAATTGAATAGTCAATTTTGGAGCTTTTCGATGTTGTTAAGATTTTGAGGTACGTTTTAATATGAGAGTAATATGTTCATGATGTGCTTTGATGTTTTTTTTTTAAACGTGAACTTCATTAAGAAAACACCAACCCGAAAACCGCACGGCAAAACACAAACTAACACGCTACATAATTACGAATTTACACTAATTCTCCCAAGTTAAGTTCTTAAACTTAGATCTATATTTCTAGCCCAAAGAAACCCAACCAACTTCACCTCGGTAATAACTTTTTCAATTCTGACATCTTTGTTTGAAAACTTGGCTTCGTTCCGTGCCCTCCAGAGACTCCAGCAGCTTATAATAACTATACCTTGCGGAATGGATTTTTCCGGTTCCTTCAAACCTGAATGTTCATGTATTTTCAACAAGTCTTGAAAAGAAAACGTAAAGATTTGCGGAATTCAGCACCACCTACTATTATTTTGCCACAAAACAATACTGAATTTACATGATGTGCTTTAACGTTGCGATAATCTAATTGTAGATTTTCTTGCAATCTGTGACAACACTTAAATTTTTGCATTTAAATCTAATCATGTAATACAAATATATATAACAATTTTCATAACATACCCTAACAACGACAAGGAAATTAGCACTCGGGCAATTACTTTCTTGGTAGATGTTAAGATTTCAGTTTAGATCCATTCAAGATTCGTCATGTCATCTTAAGAGTGACTGGGGGTAAAGATTGCATATCACATAGTGGTCTACCTCTGTATCACTTTAAACCAACTTCATTAAAACACACATCCATGTCTATAAAGGAGCACATTCTTGTTACAACCGCCTCTTCCACATAACTCACATAGAAATACGTATTTTGTCGAGTAATAATATATAACACGTGTAGGTGTAGATTCAGGAAATTTACTATCCTGACAACCATGAAGTTAAGAAGCGCACAATTTCTTAGATTCTTCATAGATTTGAATAATGTAGTTTAGATCCGATTAAGATTCGTACTTTCATTTTCAAAGTGATAACGTGTAAAGATTTCATAGCCATGTTTGGTATGTTTTGTTTTTCTTAGATCTCCACGTACATTTTTGCGTGAAGGTAATTTATAGGTTTGCGATGTGTTTACATGATGTGCTTTGACGATGCGATAATCTAATTATAGATGTTCATGCAAATTATGACAACACTTAAATGGTTGCATTTTAAATCTAATCATGTAATACAAATATATATAACAATTTTCATAACATACTCTAACAACGACAAGGAAATAAGCACTCAGGCAATTACTTTCTAGGTAGATGTTAAGATTTCAGTTTAGATTCATTCAAGATTCGTCCTATCATCTTAAGAGTCTTAAGAGTGACGGCGGGTAAAGATTGCAAAGCCAGGTTTGGAGCGTTGGGTTTTTGTTTAGATTTTGAGGTTCATATACTTGGAACTTACAGATGTTTATATTAGTTTTCATATCACATAGTCAAGGCGTAGCTTTGTGACCCCCTGAACTTTTCACTTGTTAGTGGAGAGTATGTAGTTTTCATATAGAAATTTTTGGGTATATATGTTTTTGATCCCCCGGTTTTATAGAAATTTTTGGTATATACGTTTTCGACCCCCAGTCGGAAATCTTAAGCTTCGCCACTGCACATAGTGGTCTACCTCTGTATCACTTTAAACCAACTTCATTAAAACACACATCCTTGTCTATAAGGGAGCACATTCTTGTTACAACCGCCTCTTCCACATAACTCACATAGAAATACGTATTTGTTGAGTAATTATATATAACATGTGCTAGGTGCAGATTTAGGAAATTTACTATCGTGACCATTGTTTTAAAAACCGGTATATACCGGCCGGTAATACCGGTTACCGGATGTTGTTCTGGCGGTACGAAACTGGCCGGTAATTCCTTGAAACGGCATTCAATTTATACCGCCGGTAAGTTACGAAATACTGGTATGAACCGGTGTACCGTACCAGCCCAATGTAAGATTTGGTTTTTTTTTTTTTACAATTATATCAGCCCATTGAATTTACCCATAATATTAACCTAATGGCGTTTTTATCTTCTTTGGAATACACATTATTCGATCAAAATTCAAACCACCATTTAGTTGATAGTTCATCCCTTCATCTTCTTAACTCTCCAGCACTTACTCCTTTCCCTCATTTGAACCGGTAAGTTTTTTGAACGGCCAACGAATCCTCCAAATGGGCTACTGGCGAAATTCACCACATCGGGATACACTCGCCTTCCGAACCGGGGAAAACCCTCACCTAGGGCCGAATCCCGTGAACACTCGCCCGAAGGCACGACAGTGCGGTGAGGTAAAACCCGCTCAGTTCAAGGATCGAACTAGCGATCGCCGCCTATTCGCCTAGTCTCCCATCATCACCGGTAAGTATTACAGTTTCTTTCAAACATGCAGGTTTAATGTGTAGGTTTTAATGTGATTTATTCTTTTAAACTTGATTTAATGTATAAGATGGAATTGATGGAATAATGAAAAGCATATCCAACGTGCAAGTTTTAATATGGAATTGATGGAATATTAAGATGTAGGTTGGTATAATATGTAGGTTTTAATTGATTTATTCTTTTAAAAGCATATCAAACGTGCAGGTTTAATATGGAAATGATGGAATATTAAGATGTTTATGTGTTTTTTATACATACAGTGATATGTTTTTTTTTAAATAAGTTTCTGGTTATGTAGATTATGGAAGATAACCAAACTGAGCCACATGTTCAATCAAGTTATAGATCAAATCAGATAAAGCTTGGGACTTTGTAACTTGTCAAAAAGATGAGAAAGGTAAGATGGAGCTACCTTTGATCATGATTCGCCATATTACATCCACCCCTTAGACTATCCTAGACAAATGCACGTGAACGAGACCCTCACCGATGGCAACTATGTCGACGATTTCATAGATGGGTTTCATAGATGGTGTGACAACTCTCAAAATTGCATGTATCCGTACGATTAATTAATGATAATTAAAGTGCTTAGTGACTGTGTTAAAATATTAAACTGTTTTCTGGTTATTGTGACATACTTACATGTGCTTGTTAACACACTAATCTTGTGCAGAAAAGTTACTAAATAGTCCTGTATGCTTTCCTATGTGTTAGGAATTAAAAGTGTTACAAAATATATATATATATATAAGACACTTTACGGAATAATTAAACACTTTAACGAAACGATTTTTAACCGAACAATCGGACATTACCCGGGACACTAAATTTTTGTCAAATACATTGTTTATTTATTTCTTGGCTTGTCATGATCCCCGTACACCATAACACCCGCTAAAATGTCTACTAACTAACATATGTAAACAATACTTGGGAACTAACTAATGTTTACCTATTAGTTGCAAATTTTACATCCAACCCCCCCCCTAAAACCGAATTCTGTCCTTAAGTGGACCCACACAATCACCAACTTGTCTTCATACCATGCCTTCTTGATTTTATCTCATATTATAATAGATTGGTTACTTCTAAATCTAAACAAAATATAAGGAACATCCATATAAGTATAAGTATGGCACCTATTTACACCATATCATTCCATAGACTCACTCCCTCACTTCACACCTCTCTCTCCCTCTTTCGGCTCCACCCCAAACCGCCACCATCACCACCACTTAAACATCATCATCTTCATCAATATCAAGTTCCATTCAAGCTTTGAAGGTGATTCAAGAAGGTTGCACTTGTGAAGCTTCAAAGGGTCTTCGTTCTTGCTTGTTCATCATCATTTCTTATCATCTTCTTCACTAGATTTTCCCTAGCTTTAAGCTAGTAGTAAGTCTCTGTTTAACCCTTATTCATGTCTATGTTGTGTAGTTAAAAAGATGTAGTATGTTAAATCTACAAGAACACTAAAAGGGTTTAAACAAGAAGATGAACATAAAAGTTACATGAAGATTTACATGATGAAATGTTGTAGTGAACATGTTGTTGACTTGCTTGATGATTTACTTGTTAATACCGAGGTTAAATGTCGTTATTATTCGCTGAACATGTTAACGGAATCAATCGAACATGCGTTAGAGAATAGGAAACTAAAAACAAAAAGCTGTTTAGTGATTATAGCAAACTTCAGTTGGCTGTAACCGGACCTTAATAAAATGAAAAATGCATTTTCTGAAGTCTATACTTATGTATTATGAAATACGGTTCTAATGGCACTGGAATCATAATTTTTGGACTTGGTTTACTATTTTTAAAGTGTCGTTTTGTAACAGCAGCTAAAGCTACATTTTTGCTGCTCAAAATATGTGTTATATTCTTCATCATAACTTGAAACCTGAGTAGAACTAGGTCACGAAATTGGTACTGTAGATGGACACTGATGTCGTAGTAATTGCCACACTGGAATTTCGTCAATCCGACTTACAATGAATTTTTAATGAATTATTCCGTAGACTGCAGTCAGAAAGTAATGAATCTGATTGCAGTCCAGAAAATGATTTTTTATAAAATATTGGTGATGAATTAGATCCCGATATTTTTACACAATAATATTTGGATCGTGAGGCTTTTTGTAAAAAGTTGGGAATTTTTGGAACAAGTTAACTATTTTATTAAAATGCCCGAAAACAGCCCCGTTTTGGATATTTAAGTTAAAATGACAAAAGTAGTAATTTGCGTGTCTAAATGTCGAGTATATTATCTGAGGATGATCTAACATGTCATATGTCAATAAAAGTAATATGTGCAATATCGTATGCATGTTCTTGAGTAGCTATAGGTGGAATGTTGATATGAGCATGAACTATTGATGTGATGCTTGTTATGTGATAGACGCGTGTAGGAACTTTGTGCTTATTTGAAGTCACTAATAAACTAAATGGTAATCCTACTAGGGTAGGATATGTACGGCCATCCTCCATAGGTAGAATGCCAATATTAATCCTGCGTATTCTCCTTGGGTAGAACTACGTACTTTCGTCCTCCTTGGGTAGGACAACAACCTTAAAACTTACTAGACAAAACTCTATCATGAAGTCCCTCATTTTCTATCGACTTAATCTCCGTGGCGAATGGCAAGCGGTTCATTAGTTAATAGCGCTATTAAGTTTAACAAACCTCACACCGTGTCGTTCGGACGGGCGTGTACTAATGGACTATGGCAACTGTCAGTGATGATAGACACTAACGTTGGGCACACCTTATTTGCGTTAGTAGTCGATATGGTAAGGTCTAGTGGTTCACATGGGGAAGCCCCCACTGATCATGGATATGGTTTGGGTAATAAAGGATGAACTGGTTAATTTTACTTTCAACTACGGGGTAACCCCCACGACAATTACGCCAACGAAAGACAAACCACGTTTTCAGAAACAACTTAAAACTAACCAAACGTGAACTCACTCAACTTTGTTGTTGACTCGTTTTTACATGCCTTACAGGTCGTTAAATGCTTGGAGCTTGCACGAGGAAGGAGTCGTTGTGGGATACGGACTCTTATGTTCCGTGCTTAATATATAAACCCTTATGAACTTATTAAACTTACGCCTTGGACTTTAAACTTATGAACTATGGACTTATGTCCTTGGATTTACGTTTATGCTTCCGCTGTTTAATTTAAAACTTGGTTAACTAGCTTTTGGTCACCAATTGTATTGTGGTTGGTTTTATTTACTTAAATACGTTGTTCAATATGATTGGTGGCTCGATCCTGGTCATGTCACGCCCCCAAGCGGTGATACTCCGCATGGTGGAATTTGGGGGTGTGACATATTGGTATCAGAGCCATTGGTTATAGTGAACTTGGTTTTAAAAGGGGGAAAGGCTTTTTGACAAAACCAGACTATAACCTGTACAGTGCTCATCGATCCACAACGACGCTTCACTTCACGTGCAAGACTCAACACAATAGGTGGTATGATTTATGTTATATTGTCGGTTAGATAGTTCACACTGTGCATTAGTTAACGTGATAATTGCTATTTGGACCTTGTGTGCTTACTCTCTACTGTCGTCCCACACTTACACACTTTCGCGACACTTTTTCTCACTTACGTCGCTTCATTGTGAAGATCATGAGCGGACGCGGAGGACGTATCAACCTCACTCAAGCCCAATTGACGGCTTTGATCAATGAACGAGTTGCTAAGGCACTTGCAGCTATCCCTGCAGGAGGTATAACCTGCCATATCAACCCATCTTAGGACGTTTAGATGCTACCTTCGCAAACCGACCCTCGTGCTTAACCTTGTCTTTTATTCTCACGCAATAGGTCAACATGCTCAACCTCCTGTGTGCATGTTCAAAACCTTCATGGATTGCCGACCTAGTACTTTCAGCGGCACAGAAAGAGTTGTAGGCCTTCTTCACTGGTTCGAGAAGCTCGAGTCTGTTTTCGAAATGTGTGAATGCCCTGAAGATCGTAGGGTGAAATATGCTACTGGAACACTCGAAGGTGCTGCGTTAACCTGGTGGAAGGCACAGGTTCAACTGCTTGGGTTGGCGGTTGCTAATGCCACCCCATGGAACGGTTTCAAAGAACTGATTAAATAAGAGTACTGCAGTCGTGACGACATCCACAAGCTGGAGGTGGAATTTTTCAATTTAAAGATGACGGGGTCTGAGATCGAGGCATACACGAAGAGGTCAAACGAGCTAGCCATCTTGTGTCCTACTATGGTGGACCCTCCCATCAAACGCATTGAGCTGTACCTAAAGGGCTTGGTGCCAGAAATTCAAAGCCATGTAACCTCAGCTAATCTTGGCACCATACAGCAAATCATCAAGTTGGCTCATCATCTCACTGATCAGGCAGTTGAGCAGAACAAGCTACCCAAGCGTGTTAGCGCTACTACTTCTGATGCTCCCAATGATAATAAGCGCAAGTGGGATGGGAATTTGGGCAAGGGTTCTACTTCAGCTCAATCCCAGTAGCGAAAGACAGACGAGTACAGGAGCCCCAGTCAGCAGTCTTCTGGGAATCAAGGTCAGGATGGGTACAAGGGAAATCACCCTAAGTGCAATCAATGTAATTTGCACCATAGCGGGCAGTGCAACAAGGGTCGTGGTCAGAGATGTCACAAGCTGGGTCATGAAGCCAAAGATTGCAGGAGCCCACGTCCTGCGAATCAGAATCGCCAACAACAACAACAAGCTCCACAGAACCACCAGCAGCAGCATCAGCGGGGGAATAAAGGATGCTTTCAGTGTGGCGCTGAAGGCCACTTTAAGAGAAACTGTCCACTGCTGAACCAGAACCAGAACAACAACAACCAAGGAAATAGAAACAACAATGGAGGCAACAATGGAGGCAACAACGGGGGTAACAATAATGGCAATGGCGCCCGAGGTCGTGCCTTCGTGATTGGTCAGGGTGATGCAAGGAACGATCCCAGCGTTGTGATGGGTAAGTTTCTTCTGGACGACTTCTTTGTTACTGTTTTATTTGATTCGGGTGCCGATACTAGTTATGTGTCCTTAAAAGTTAGCCAAATGCTTAAGCGCACTCCAACTCTTTTGAACACCAAACACACGGTAGAAATAGCAAACGGTAAAAGTCTTGAAGCCACACACATAGTTAAGGACTGTAACCTCGTCCTAGCTGGTCAGACCTTCTCTATCAATCTTATTCCTATCGTTCTGGGTAGTTTTGACGTCATTATTGGGATGGATTGGTTATCTCGTCAGCAAGCGGAGATTCTTTGCAATGAGAAGATTGTCCGCATCCCTCGTCCTGATAAATAACCCCTCGTAATTCGTGGCGATAAGACTGGTGCTGTTGTCGGCATCATCTCTTTCCTTAAGGCCCAGAAGTGTTTGCGAAAGGGCCACGCTGATATTCTAGCCCTTGTTTCTGATACATCCTCGGAAGAAAGGAAGATAGAAGACATTCCTATTGTGCGTGACTTTCCTGAGGAATTACCTGGTCTCCCGCCTCATCATCAAGTTGAATTTCAAATCGAGCTAGCTCCTGGAGCAGCGCCCATAGCTCGAGCACCTTATTGTCTAGCTCCATCAGAACTTGAAGAACTGTCCACGCAACTACAAGAACTCTTGGAAAAAGGGTTTCATACGTCCTAGCTCTTCGCCTTGGGGAGCTCCAGTGTTATTCGTAAAGAAGAAAGACGGTACCTTCAGGATGTGTATTGATTACCGCGAACTCAACAAGGTGACCGTGAAGAATCGTTATCCTCTTCCACCTATTGACGACTTATTCGACCAGTTGCAAGGGTCGAGTTTCTATTCCAACATTGACCTGAGGTCAGGTTACCATCAACTGAGAGTCCGAGATGAGGACGTCTCCAAAACAACATTCAGAACTCGTTACGGCCATTACGAGTTTCTGGTTATGCCTTTCGGATTAACGAATGCACCTGCAGTCTTCATGGATCTCATGAACCGAGTGTGCAAGCCTTACCTAGATAAGTTTATCATAGTGTTCATCGACGACATCCTGATCTATTCTAAGAGTTAGGAGGAACACGAGCAACACCTGAGGCTTATTCTGGAACTTCTTCGAAAAAAGCAGTTGTATGCCAAGTTTTCGAAATGTGACTTCTGGCTTCGCGAAGTCCACTTTCTAGGCCATGTGGTAAACAAAGATGGAATTCATGTGGATCCATCTAAGGTTGACTCGATCAAGAACTGGCCTGCACCCCGTACACCAACAGAAATCCGCCAATTTTTGGGTTTGGCGGGCTACTACAGAAGATTCATCAAGGATTTCTCTAAGATTGCGCAACCTCTCACTTCACTGACTCAGAAGGGTGTCACCTATCGTTGGGGTGATGCCCAGGAATCCGTTTTTCAGCACTTAAAGGATAGACTTTGTAGCGCGCCTATCCTCTCATTGCCAGAGGGCACAGATGATTTTGTGGTTTACTGCAACGCTTCCATCCAAGGACTTGGTTGCGTGTTAATGCAACGTGACAAGGTCATTGCTTACGCATCGCGCCAACTTAAAGCTCACAAAAGGAACTACACTACGCACGACTTGGAATTGGGAGCAGTTGTTTTCACGCTTAAGATATGGAGACATTACCTGTACGGTACCAAGTGCACCATTTACACCGATCACAGGAGTCTCGAGCATATCTTCAAGCAAAAGTAGTTAAACATGCGTCAACGCCGATGGGTTGAGCTTTTGAACAATTACGAATGCGCGATCAAGTACCATCCGGGCAAGGCCAATGTTTTGGCCGACGCCCTCAGTCGAAGGGATACTATACCTAAGCGTGTACGTGCGTTACAGCTTACCATCCAATCTAACCTTCCCGCTCAAATTCGTGATGCTCAGGTCGAAGCATTGAAAACAGAAAACATCAGGGCTGAGTCCCTACGAGGATCGAGGCAGAGGCGAGAACAAAAGGAAGACGGCGCCTACTATGTTAACAGACGCATCTGGGTTCCACTGTATGGAGACCTACGCGAGCTTGTGATGGATGAAGCACATAAGTCTCGTTATTCGATACATCCTGGTTCGGATAAGATGTACCACGATCTCAAGACTACGTATTGGTGGCCTGGTATGAAAGCCATCATAGCAACCTGCGTCAGTAAATGTTTGACTTGTGCTAGGGTCAAGGTCGAATACCAGAAACCATCAGGCCCACTCCAACAACCAGAGATACCTAAGTGGAAATGGGAGCAAATTTCCATGGATTTCGTTACTGGCCTGCCCAGATCTCAACGCGGAAACGATACCATTTGGGTGATCGTGGATCGACTGACCAAGTCTACACATTTTCTGGCTATCAAGGAAACGGATAAGTTTTCTACTCTAGCAGACATCTACCTAAAAGAAGTGGTATCAAGACACAGAGTGCCAACCTATGCACAAGTCTTTTGGCTCACGTTTAGATATGAGCACCGCTTATCACCCACAGACGGATGGGCAATCTGAACGCACCATCCAGACCCTTGAAGACATGCTTAGGGCATGTGTAATCGACTTTGGTAACGGCTGGGAAAAGCATCTCCCGTTAGTGTAGTTTTCGTATAACAACAGCTAGCACACCAGCATCCAGGCCGCTCCGTTTGAGGCATTGTATGGATGGAAGTGCCGATCACCTCTTTGTTGGGCAGAAGTTGGTGACAGTCAAATCACTGGCCCAGAACTCGTAGTAGATACAACCGAGAAGATTGCTCAGATACGACAACGAATGGCGGCAGCTCGCGACCGTCAGAAAAGCTATGCTGATAAGCGAAGGAAACCACTCGATTTCCAGGTTGGGGATCGAGTGCTACTCAAAGTCTCACCTTGGAAAGGTGTAGCCCGTTTTGGCAAACGAGGCAAACTCAATTCGCGTTATGTCGGACCGTTCGAAATCATTAAGAAGATTGGCAAGGTGGCCTACAGGTTGGATCTACCTGAAGAACTCAGCGGAGTTCACAACGTATTCCACGTGTCAAATCTGAAGAAGTGTCTGTCAGATGAGACCCTCATAGTTCCCTTAAAGGAACTCACTATCGACGACCAGCTGCGATTCGTCGAAGAACCAGTAGAGATTACGGATCGAGATGTTAAGATTCTCAAGCGTACCAGGATACCTCTCGTTCAAGTCCGGTGGGATTCCCGTCATGGCCCAGAGTATACCTGGGAACGAGAAGACCAGATAAAACTCAAGATGTAGGTTTTAATGTGATTTATTCTTTTAAACTTGATTTAATGTATAAGATGGAATTGATGGAAGAATGAAAAGCATATCCAACATGCAAGTTTTAATATGGAATTGATGGAATATTAAGATGTAGGTTGGTATAATATGTAGGTTTTAATTGATTTATTCTTTTAAAAGCATATCAAACGTGCAGGTTTAATATGGAAATGATGGAATATTAAGATGTTTATGATTTTTTTATACATACAGTGATATGCTTTTTTTAAATAAGTTTCTTGTTATGTAGATTATGGAAGATAACCAAACTAAGTCACATGTTCAATCAAGTTATAGATCAAATCAGATAAAGCTTGGGACTTTGTAACTTGTCAAAAAGATGAGAAAGGTAAGACGATATATGTATGTGATTTTTGTCAAAAAATGGTGCATGGTGGCGGTATAACGAGAATGAAGCGACACCTTGCGGGCATTAAAGGTGATATAAAACCTTGTAAAAAGGTAACGACGGATGTTCGTTTTACTATGCAAGGAATTCTGAAAGAAACTGAAGTTAAAGCAAAAGGTAAGTCTACTAACTTTGGGTCTAGTATGGACGTCTTAGAAGACGAAGACGTTGAAGAAATAAGTGACCAAGCACAAAAGGGAAAAAAGAGAGCTAAATCAAATGTGCATCCTTTCTTTATAAAAACTACAAGCGATCCTTCTCAACCTACTATTAGAAAAGCTATGCAAAGTAAAGAAAAGGTACATCTATGTGGTTCTATGACGCATGTATTATTAGCACCCTATAATTTCTCCTTTATTTTGACCACTTATTTTGATCCTTTTACTCCCGTAATTTTAGGCCTTAATTGGTGGAGTAACTTTTGTTTTCTCTTGTATATATTGGATGGTTGTTTTCTTTGTAAAGATACACATAAAAAATATTCTTCCCCTGATTACCTTTGGTTACCAGCTCTATATGGTATCAGAGCAGACCACACCAAAAGAAACCTAAAACCCAAAAGCCATCTCTTCAAAAAAAAAAAAAAAAAAAAAAAAAAAAAAAACCCTTCACCATGCCAGATAACTGTCGACACCAACAAGAAAGATGGAGCTACCTTTGATCATGATTCGCCATATTACATCCACCCCTCAGACTATCCTTTACAAATGCACGTGAACGAGACCCTCACAGATGGCAACTATGTCGGCTGGTCTCAAGAAATGACCAATTTTCTTTTTGCCAAAAACAAAGTGGGTTTCATAGATGGTGTGACATCTCTCAAAATTGCATGTATCCATACGATTATTTATTGATAATTAAAGTGCTTAGTGACTGTGTTAAAATACTAAACTGTTTTCTGGTTATTGTGACATACTTACATGTGCTTGCTAACACACTAGTCTTGTGCAGAAAAGTTACTAAATAGTCCTGTATGCTTTCCTATGTGTTAGGAATTAAAATTGTTACAATATATATATATATATATATATATATATATAAGACACTTTACGGAATAATTAAACACTTTAGCGAAACGGTATTTAACCGAACAACCGGACATTACCCGGGACACTAAATTTTTGTCAAATACATTGTTTATTTATTTCTTGGCTTGTCATGATCCCCGTACACCATAACACCCGCTAAAATGTCTACTAACTAACATATGTAAACAATACTTGGGAACTAACTAATGTTTACCTATTAGTTGCAAATTTTACATCCAACCCCCCCCCCCTAAAACCGAATTCGGTCCTTAAGTGGACCCACACAATCACCAACTTATCTTCATACCATGCCTTCTTGATTTTATCTCATATTATAATAGATTGGTTACTTCTAAATCTAAACAAAATATATGGAACATCCATATAAGTATGGCACCTACTTACACCATATCATTCCATAGATTCACTCCCTCACTTCACACCTCTCTCTCCCTCTTTCGGCTCCACCCCAAACCGCCACCATCACCACCACTTAAACATCATCATCTTCATCAATATCAAGTTCCATTCAAGCTTTGAAGGTGATTCAAGAAGGTTGCACTTGTGAAGCTTCAAAGGATCTTCGTTCTTGCTTGTTCATCATCATTTCTTATCACCTTCTTCACTAGATTTTCCCTAGCTTTAAGCTAGTAGTAAGTCTCTGTTTAACCCTTGTTCATGTCTATGTTGTGTAGTTAAAAAGATGTAGTATGTTAAATCTACAAGAACACTAAAAGGGTTTAAACAAGAAGATGAACATAAAAGTTACATGAAGATTTACATGATGAAATGTTGTAGTGAACATGTTGTTGACTTGCTTGATGATTTACTTGTTAATATTGATGTTAAATGTCGTTATTATTCGCTGAACATGTTAACGGAATCAATCAAACATGCGTTAGAGAATAGGAAACTGAAAACAGAAAGTTGTTTAGTGATTACAGCCAACTTCAGTTGGCTGTAACCGGACCTTAATAAAATGAAAAATGCATTTTCTGAAGTCTAGACTTATGTATTATGAAATACGGTTCTAATGTCACTAGAATCATAATTTTTGGACTTCGTTTACTATTTTTAAAGTATCGTTTTGTAACAGCAGCTAAAGCTGCATTTTTGCTGCTGAAAATATGTGTTATATTCTTCATGATAACTTGAAACCTGAGTAGTACTAGGTCACGAAATTGGTACTGTAGATGGACACTGATGTCGTAGTAATTGTCCCACTGGAATTTCATCAATCCGACTTACAATGAATTTTTAATGAATTATTCCGTGGACTGCAGTCAGAAAGTAATGAATCTGATTGGAGTCTGGAAAATGATTTTTTATAAAACATTGGTGATGAATTAGATCCCGAGATTTTTACACAATAATATTTGGATCGTTTAAGGCTTTCTGTAAAAAGTTGGGAATTTTTGGAGCAAGTTAACTATTTTATTAAAATGCCCGGAAACAGCCCAGTTTTGGATATTTAAGTTAAAATGACAAAAGTAGTAATTTGAATGTCTAAATGTCGACTATATTATCTGAGGATGATCTAACATGTTATATGCCAATAAAAGTAATCTGTGCAATATCGTATGCATGTTCTTGAGTAGCTATAGGTGGAATGTTGATATGAGCATGAACTATTGATGTGATGCTTGTTATGTGATAGACGCGTGTAGGAACTTTGTGCTTATTTGAAGTCACTAATAAACTAAGTGGTAATCCTACTAGGATGTGATTGACCGAATTTGACTGTTAGCTATATCTGAGAATCTAACCGAGCAAACCAAGGTGAGTTCACACACTCTCTGAGGCATGGGATTCCCGGTGGTTGGGAATGGGTTAAAGAAATTAAAATAGAATCTACATATCCTCCTTGGGTAGGATATGTACAGCCATCCTCCATAGGTAGAATGCCAATATTAATCCTGTGTATTCTCCTTGGGTAGAACTACGTACGTTCGTCCTCCTTGGGTAGGACAACAACCTTAAAACTTACTAGACAAAACTCTATCATGAAGTCCCTCATTTTCTATCGACTTAATCGCCGAGGCCAATGGCGAGCGGGTCATTAGATAATAGCGCTATTGGGTTTAACAAACCTCACACCGTGTCGTTCGGACGGGCGTGTACTAATGGACTATGGCAAACTGTCAGTGATGATAGACATTGACGTAGGGCACAACTTATTTGCGTTAGTAGTCGATATGGTAAGGTCTAGTGGTTCACATGGGGAAGCCCCCACTGATCATGGATATGGTTTGGGTAATAAAGGATGAACTGGTTAATTTTACTTTCAACTACGGGGTAACCCCCAGGGCAATTACGCCAACGAAAGACAAACCACGTTTTCAGAAACAACTTAAAACTAAACAACCAAACGTGAAATCACTCAACTTTGTTGTTGACTCGTTGTTAGATGCCTTACAGGTCGTTAAATGCTTGGAGCTTGCACGAGGAAGCAGTCGTTGTGGGATACGGACTGTTATGTTCCGTGCTTAATATATAAACCCTTATGAACTTATTAAACTTACGCCTTGGACTTTAAACTTATGAACTATGGACTTATGTCCTTAGATTTATGTTTATGCTTCCGCTGTTTAATTTAAAACTTGGTTAACTAGCTTTTGGTCACCAATTGTATTGTGGTTGGTTTTATTTACTTAAATACGTTGTTCAATATGATTGGTGGCTCGATCCTGGTCATGTCACGCCCCCAAGCGGTGATACTCCGCATGGTGGAATTTGGGGGTGTGACAGATGGGACCATCAAGAAACCGAACCCTTCCGCTGCAAAATATATGGGATGGATGAGATGCGACGCAATGATTAAGGGATGGCTGAACACAACTATGGAGAAGGAGATCCGAAATAGCGTTAAGTACGCAAGCACGACTGAAGAGATGTGGAAGGATCTAAAGGAAAGATTTGGAAAGCAAAGTGACCCTAGGGCATATGAACTTAGACAGATGTTGTCAACATAAAAAAATTCTAATCTATTCGAACAGCATTGGACACAAAAACTGCACCAACAAATTCCCCCTTGTCCGTTGCTGTCAAATGTTGAAAATGCAACTGCAATCGATCTTTAGTCAAGTATTTATTGATGTTATCTTCTCTGTGTTAATAAATTCCCCCTTGAACGATGATCCAGGTAAGTAGTATCTTCACTTGAATCTTCGTACCAAACCCTTGAAGCTTTTCGTATACTATTTTCCCCTCAAAGTACGCGTATACGGTTGGGTGTTGTGCAATTTCCTCGCAAGGCTAAATTGACCGATCTTCCGCTACTCCAATCGACATTTGATAAGGGTTCCATTCTTTAAAAACTGCATCAAGTCTTGATCGTGTCATAAGAACTCCATTTCATTCAAGCATACTACATTGGTAGAGTTTTCCAGTGAACTGTCTTCAGTAAACCATCTTTGTGGAATCGATCAAGTAATGCACTTTGATCCTCAGCATCAACACTCAGGAAGTCAGCTAGAACGAGTATATCACTTGCAAGCTCAACCAGCATGCTTAGTTGAACTACATCCAGATCTCATTGTCTCGCCTTTATGAAGTTGACCACCTAATGCACTACGGATCTTCAGCATCACTACTCAGGATGTCAGCTTGACCAAGTACATCGTTTGCGAACTCAAAGAAATGAATTACACCCAGATCCATGTAAAATCTCATAAAGATTCCCCAGGTCTTCAGTGAACAGTGCTTTGAAACTACTGTAGACTTTAGATACCTGTATGTTTCTGTGCAAAACCCTTCACGCTTGCTGGAGAATTATTAAAATCCTCAAATATGTGTCTGTGCAAAACATTCCACGCAGAACCTTTGGTATCACCAGAAAAACATAAACTCCACCACCCGTGATTGCGTTTAGAAATTTACCGAAGAAATTCCAAAACATATGAAATTTTTTATCCCCCAATTTCTTTGGTAAAATGTCCAAACCTTGACAAATTCACTCCATTGAGTGGAACTGTCGTCAACTACACTGAACATATTCTCTCCACTGAGCAGAATCTTTCAACGTTCTCAATTTTCTAAAAATCACGAAAGAAACTTTCTTCTTTGCATATTCTAGTTGATAATGAAAGTCCCCTAGCCCCGTAGGATCCGACTTGTATCCCCCCAAAGTTCTGCTAACACCTAATCTGAAAGCTTCCATCATAGGCATAACTCTTCGACTTTGTGAACTCGTTAGGACCGGTCTTGGCTCTCTAGGTTCCTCCAATCGTTACCAAATGCGAGAATATGACAATAAAAAAAATTATTTCGAGCTTGTGCAACCACCGATAACAAAACAAAGTTTCACGTGCAGAAGAAAAATATACCATTTTTGGCCCATAATAGTCACGTCACCAATTTTGACATTTGCACCGGTAACCGTGACTACCCACGTTTAAAAGAAAAATCATGTTTTCATCATCCTCATCATTCCGTGCATTCCCGAACCCGACCGAAATTGACATTAAAAATTTAATCTTGGTTCAGATAAATTTTGTGAACACCTGACACCCACTTTGCAGATCATTTAAAATTCTTTTGGTAACATAATGCTCTGCATGGCCTAGTAAATAAATTATGGCCATAACAATCGTTACCCACCATTATATGAAAACAAGTAGGCCCAAATGTAGTCCAATAAATCATGAAGTCCAATGAGGTCCAATGTAAAATGAATAAGTTGAAGCTGGACCAAGTTGCAAACTAAAATTCAATTCAATTTATAATGTGATGTCATCGGCCCATTATACTCCAAAAGTCAACAATCCCTAAACTTGTTTATCAGCCGCTACATCATCTGATCTCTCTCCTCTTTCTCTTCGATACCCAGCAACAAGCCATCATCAGACATCCTCCTCAACCTCAGCCGGCATAACAATTATCCAGCCACCACTGGAGATCAACAAACCCAGCAACCTTGTCTGGCCTCTTCTTCTTCGATATACAACAAGCAGCAACCGTCATCTTCTTCTAAATACTCTAATTTCACCAGAAAACATCTTCAACCGGCAGACACTATAGTACAGCCGCCAACCATCTTCCAAGTCTCTCCTTCTCTTTTCTCAAAGACTGCCGGAAAACCGCTTTGTTGTCGCCGGAATTAACTCCGTTCATCCTTTCTGGTACAACCACTTACATTCATTGAATGCCCCTGCCACTGAACAATCATAGCCACATTGACGAACCTTCAGTCTTCGTGAGGTGTTGTCTTCGTTGATGTATTGACCTAGACGAACCATTTATTCTTCGTTGATAGAGCCCTCAGTCTTCGTAATATATAGTGTTCGTGACTCACATGGAGTCTTCATACATGGGAAGTTCGTCCAAAAGGAGTCTTCGTGAGGGATCATGGACGAACAATGAAGATTCTTCATTAGGCATCATCTGGACAAACACTCAGATTGTTCGTGGATAGGGACTCCCACGAAGACTCTTATTCTTCGTGGAGAGTCTTCGCTGAAGGACTCTTCGGCAGCACAAGGTCTTCGGCACAAAGAATCAATCTTCGTGAAGGCACTAAGTCTTCGGCACTCCCAAGGTTCTTCGTCAAGCGAGTCTTCGTCAGGGATTCTTCGTGGTTCACTTTTGGGAAGCCCTGGTTTCTCTTCAAGCGGCCGCCACACTCCTCAAGAACACAGCGGAGAACAAGTCTGCAGATCTGACGAAACACGCCTCAAACATGATAAAGAAAGATGAAGACTTGATTTTCTTTGTGTGAAATATAAATTTTAACCCTGTTGTATGGTCCGATTCACCCTAGACCCGTCCAGATCTGGGTTTTTCTTCATGTTACCCACTTTTACATCTCGAACAAAAAAAATCACAAAAATCACAGATCTAGAGCACATGTGACTTAGCAAACTGTTAGATTCACTAAATCTGGCACCATGGCTCTGATACCAATTGTAGGTTCGAGATTTCGGACGATGACCCGTGATTAGTGAGTGATTATGTTCAAGACGGGAGAGATTAGAGATTAACAAACAACTTCCTTGTAATAATGGGTAGTAAAATGTTACAAATCGGCCCGATTACAAGATAACCGAACAATACCAAAGGAGTATACATCCGGGGAGAGACCAAGTGGTGATCTCTCCCCTAACACTAAAACCTTATCTCAAACTCTCTCTCTGAGAACTCTCTCTTTCTCAGAGTTCTCTCTCCCTTTGCAAATGAACAAGTGGTGGTATTTATAGCCACAACCCTTCTCTTGCAAACACACACGGTCAAATACATAACCCTCTCGTTTGACCACTTCAAACGAGCGGGTCAATACACGTTCGTTTGACTGTTTCACCAACTATTACATAATCAGCATAAAAATCCTAATTTATTCGAACAACATCGGACACAAAAACTGCACCAACATATAGATTACCAATGGACATCGACAGGAAATCCAAGGAAAAAAAAACATTTTTTCATCAGCTTTGGTTTTAAATATGTCGCACAAGAGTTCAGTTAGATATTTGGTTTTGTCTTCTCATTGGTTGCGTTTGGGCTAAAGGATATAAGGTATAACATTTTAAAACATCAAGTAAAAAACTTATCAATTTTTAAGATAAAGGACAAGGTCTGAAATTTTCTAAATAAATAAAGTTCAAAACTTGTAATTCGCTCTATATTTATTTAAGATTCACTTAATATTACTTTGGTTAAATAAGATAATATTATACAAAATTATACTATATTACATTTTATGAAACCATATTATAACATATCATATCATATACTATGCTTTGCTATATTACACATTAGATTAGATTGTACTTTAATGCATGATATTTATTGTGTATGGTATTCTATTCCTTTTGATATGAAATGATATAAATGCTATGATACGATTGGATACCATATGATATATGATATGATATTATTTAATATGATATGATAAAGTAAGATGCGGCATACGAGTTGTAACGTAGATACATCGTATCATGTCATCATATCACATAATATTATATCATGCTATCACTACTTCCCAAACCGGTATCATAGAAGGAAAATTATCATCATCGCAGAAACCAAAAATTGAAAATCATATTTTTATGTGAATTTTACGGTGGCTATGTAATTCAAAATTTAAAGAAAACAAAATTTCTTTTTAAATTTTTTTCTTTTACAATTCGAACCGAGCTTGTACGTTATGGCTGGATTCGACTGACGAACAAACCTACATGTTTATCAAGTTGTTCTTTGATGTAACGGAATACAAAAATACGAAGACTTTACGTAATCACTTTGTTTAAGAAAATACAAAGATTCAACAAATAATTACCTTAAACTTCTTTCCTTGATCGTCATAACTTATAAAATAATTACAGGTATTAAAAAACATAACAAATGTTAAACACTTAAATAACTATTTATACAATAAATGTATTATAGGACTCGATTACAATATTATTTTTCTCGAGAACTTCTAATCTTGAATGAATCATCACAACTAACTCTCTGAATTGCCATTATTTTCATTTTTGCGGTTTGCTCTCCCGGCTTCTGACTTTTTTTTGCCATTTTTCGGTGTTCCAGTGCTGATTGGCAGCCTTCAACGAACATCAAGATGTGGTTGTTATAGAATCATCAGACTCGTGTACCTGATTTGCAGCATTCAACGAACCTAGGGGTTATCAGGATGCTCCAATCCCAGGTATTGTTCCAAAGCACTATAACTCAACCTGTTACACAAAGCATCAACCTATTACACAAAGCATCAACCAGGTAGCTATTGTTGGATTATTCGGGTGTGTTTACGGGTCACGGGTCTGTGCGTTATCGGGTCACGGTGGATAGGGGTCACGTAGCTAAATTCTTGGGTTTTATTTGACTAAGTTAGCTAGTTAATTATTGTTAAAAGGGTCATTTTAGCATTATGTGACTTGTTCAGAATTGGTCCAGGATTGACCAATTAAATCGGAGTCAAAGGTGGGAAGTATGAAGACCAATTAGGAGATCATGGACTACATCGTCCAGTTTGTTAGCTGATATTTGTTATTTAATTTAGCATTTGACAATTATGTATTAGTTATAAATAGGTGTAGGATTATTTTATTTAGAACACACCTTCTTTGATTATCGAATACAACAGAAGCTTATTCTCTTTTCATCTCAGCATATTGTACACATATATAAGTGTGAGTTGGGTGTTGAGTGAAGGACCTGAACCAACAGCTATCAGACAAGAAAGAACAAGAACGTTTCAATGTTCGTTAAGAAGCAGGTATAAATATCTCTAAATAAAAAGTTAGTTACCTGCATCACCACCCTATGAACAACCAACATGTTATCAACCTTTACTACACATTCTTCACTTCCCTGCACCAGGAATATATATGTCAGTGTAATTAATAAATCTTAAGAATACAAACCAAGAATTATAGAGCACTTACCATTGAATCCAGACGGCTACTTCCGTCTAACATCGATGCCCAGTGGAGAATTAGGGTTTACCGACAGCGGCTGATGCGGCTCTCTAGATGTGGCTTAGAATAAGAATAAAATGGAGAATCAGGGTTTCGATTTATAATGCTGCGTTGTGAGATTTTCCACTTCAACCCCTTGTTTTAACACTCTTTTCTATCTATTAATTACCTCTTTGGCCCTTTCATTTTGTATGTTGACTAAATTATATATTTAGTTGTGCATACGTGTGAGTTTCTTGTTAATTGAATAGTCAATTTTGGAGCTTTTCGATGTTGTTAAGATTTTGAGGTACGTTTTAATATGAGAGTAATATGTTCATGATGTGCTTTGACGTTTTTTTTTTAAACGTGAACTTCATTAAGAAAACACCAACCCGAAAACCGCGCGGCAAAACACAAACTAACACGCTACATAATTACGAATTTACACTAATTCTCCCAAGTTAAGTTCTTGAACTTAGATCTATTTCTAGTCCAAAGAAACCCAACCGACTTCACCTTGCTAATAACTTTTTCAATTCTGACATCTTTGTTTGAAAAATTGGCTTCGTTTCGCGCCCTCCAGAGACTCCAGCAGCTTATAATAACTATACCTTGCAGAATGGATTTTTCCGGTTCCTTCAAACCTGAATGTTCATGTATCTTCAACAAGTCTTGAAAAGAAAACGCAAAGATTTGCGGAATTCGGCACCACCTATTGATATTTTGCCACAAAACAATACTGAATTTACATGATGTGCTTTAACATTGCGATAATCTAATTGTAGATTTTCTTGCAAACTATGACAACACTTAAATGTTTGCATTTAAATCTAATCATGTATGTAATACAAATATATATAACAATTTTCATAACATACTCTAACAACGACAAGGAAATAAGCACTCGGGCAATTACTTTCTTGGTAGATGTTAAGATTTCAGTTTAGATCCATTCAAGATTCGTCCTGTCATCTTAAGAGTGACTGCGGGTAAAGATTGCAAAGCCAAGTTTGGAGCTTTGGGTTTTTGTTTAGATTTTGAGGTTCATATACTTGAACTTACAGATGTTTATATTAGTTTTGATATCACATAGTGGTCTACCTCTGTATCACTTTAAAACAACTTCATTAAAACACACATCCATGTCTATAAAGGAGCACATTCTTGTTACAACCGCCTCTTCCACATAACTCACATAGAAATACGTATTTTGTTGAGTAATAATATATAACATGTGCTAGGTGCTGATTCAGGAAATTTACTATCGTGACAACCATGAAGTTAAGAAGCGCACAAGTGATTTCTTAGATTCTACATAGATTTGAATAATTTAATTTAGATCCGACTAAGATTCGTACTTTCATTTTCAAAGTGATAGCGTGTAAAGATTTCATATGAGTAAATTGCCATTTTAGTCCCTGAGTTTTGTCCAAATTTGTCATTTTAGTCCAAATAGTTTTTTTTTTTTGCCTCTGGGTCCCTGACTTTTCCCTTTTGTTGTCATTTTGATCACATACACTAACTCCATCCAAAAACTCCATCTTTAACCAAGGGTATTTTGGGGATTTTCATTTTAAATGTTTTCAATTGCCATTTTGATCCAATTCCAAAAAATCAAAAAAATTCCAAAAAATCAAAAAAATTCCAAAAAATCAAAAAAATTCCAAAAAAATCTAAAAAATAATAAAAATTCTAAAAAATTCTAAAAAATCCAAAAAATCCGTTTCGGCACGAACCGTTTCGAACCCGAACCGTTTCGACGCCAACCGTTTCGACCCGAACCGTTTCGAGCTGAACCGTTTCGACGCGAACCGTTTCGACCCGTACCGTTTCGACCCGAACCATTTCGAGCTGAACTGTTTCGACCCGTACCGTTTCGACCCGAACCGTTTCGAGCTGAACCTTTTCGACGCGAACCGTTTCGACCCGTACCGTTTCGACCCGAACCGTTTCGAGCTGAATCGTTTTGACGCGAACCATTTCGATCCGTACCGTTTCGACCCGAACCGTTTCGAGCCGAGCCGAACCGTTTCGACGCGAACCGTTTCGACCCGTACCGTTTCGACGCGAACCGTTTCGAGCTGAACCGTTTCGAACCGAACCGTTTCTAGCTTAACCGTTTCGAACCGAACCATTTCGAGCTGAACCGTTTCGACGCGAACCGTTTCGACCCGTACCGTTTCGAGTTGAATCGTTTCGACGCGAACCGTGCCTTATCGACGCGAACCGTTTCGACCCGTACCGTTTCGATGCGAACCGTGCCTTATCGACGCGACCGTTTCGAACCGTACCATTTCGATGCGAACCATTTCGAACCGAACCCTTTCGACCCGAACCGTCGAAACGGTTCAGCTCGAAACGGTACGGCTTCGAAACGGTACGGGTCGAAACGGTACGGGTCGATAAGGCACGGTTCGCGTCGAAACGATTTAGCTCGAAACGGTTCGGGTCGAAACGGTTCGCGTCGAAACGGTTCAGCTCGAAACGGTTCGGGTTCGAAACGGTTCGCGCCGAAACGGATTTTTTTAGAATTTTTATGATTATTTAGAATTTTTATTACTTTTTAGAATTTTTTGGAATTTGTTTGATTTTTTCGATTTTTTTTTATTTTTTGGAATTGTATCAAAATGGCAATTGAAAACATTTAAAATGAAAATCCCCAAAATACCCCTGGTTAAAGATGGAGTTTTTGGATGGAGTTAGTGTATGTGATCAAAATGGTAACAAAAGGGAAAAGTCAGGGACCCAGAGGCAAAAAAAAAACTATTTGGACTAAAATGGCAAATTTAGACAAAACTCAGGAACTAAAATGGCAATTTACTCATTTCATAGCCATGTTTGGTACGTTTTGTTTTTCTTAGATCTCCATGTACATTTTTGCATGAAGGTAATATATAGGTTTGCGTTGTGTTTTAACATTGTGATAGACAAACATATGCACAATCGAGATGTTCTCAAAAAAAAATCTAATAGCAATATTATTGAGTTTTATTACTCTCAAACCATCAAACGTTATGATCCAAAACTATTAACCGTAAACACGTTTTTTTTTTTATAATTCAACCATAGCATAAAAAGTGACTGTTTTGAAACAAAGTAATCGACTCGTGGATAAGAATGCTTACCAAAGAGATATCTAAGGTTCCAATCACAAAAGTTACATGAGAATGAGATTATGAACACAAGTTGGATTTAGTCTTAAACTTGGTTGATACCTGCACACACCTCAATAGTTTTAAAGATTTTGACTTAAGAAGAAACATATCTCTAATTTGGTATAATCAGTTTAATGTTTTTGTAGGCCTCTAGAGGAGGATCTAGTAAACCTTATCCTTTTTACCGATTACACCCGGTTGTGCGGAATCCAAACGGGTATGTAACCAAGCCAAAAAACACGAGATACAAGAACAAGATTCAACTTTAAAGCTCACTTGTATTATATTCAGAAGAGTTACAACACAAAGATTTACAGGAAAAACTCTCAAACTCTCTGAATACTCTCACACTCTATGTTCTCCTTATCTGTTTGTTGCAACATGCCTTGTATAAGCACCTTATCCACAGACCCACGAACTATTATTGGGCCTGAACTGGAAGCCCACGAAGAACCCAGAACCCATGAAAGATCAGGTCTTTCGTGAACATGATCCAGACATACAACAACCCACAAAGTATGTATGTTATTCGCCTAAGATTCTTCGTCAATTGGTTCTTTGTTGCATGCATATCTTTCGTCCCTTATTGTTCTTCACAAATGTATGTTCTTCGGCTGATAGGTTATTCGTGGTCTTCATGCCTGGGACATGGATCTTTCGTGAGGTTGTCTGCACATACATATAGACCCAAACATGCAGACCATTGCAGACCACAAGCACAACAACAAGCAATTTGATCAGCAACATGCGGAACAACAAAGATCGCTCGAAGACTTGAGGGAGGATATTGAGTCTCGGTCTGCATTTCATAGCGTGGTCGAACCGAGTCGAGCCGCATCCACAAATAAATGTATCAGCAAACTCCCCCTTGGATGCTGCTCGTGAGGGTTCGTTCTTCACATAGTTGTCGGATCCTTAAAGTCTTCACGTGCCACGGACAGAGAGGTGTATCAGCAAGCTCTCCTTTGAACGTTGCTCGTGAGACGTCGATCTTCAAATGTTAGATCTTTGTGGTGTTGATGAGTGGTCAGCGGCAACTCGATCATCTTGATCCTTTGATTGCATTCATGTCGTGTCTTCATTCCAAGCTTGTCATCAAACACGTTCTCTTCGCCTTTAGCTGGTTCAAATGCCGCATCTGCACATACAAGAAAGCTAAACGCGTAATGAGAACATCCGCTTGAAATATAGTTAACATAAACAAACGACACACATGTGACCAACTCTCAATCAACTACCGACCAACAATAGTTTGAAAGTTTAAAAATTTGATCAATTTTTTATTTTAATTTCACAACTTGTTAATTTTGACCGATTATGAAGATGCAATTGCTTTAGGTTTCGATCAGGTTTTTAGGTAGGAAAATACTCGAGATCCAATATCGGGCAATCAAAAATAAAATTATAAATAAAATCTTTTTGGTTTTATAAAGTTTATATTAAAACACACCTAAAATCTTTTTGGTATTTTTTAATATTTCAAACGTATAGACGGAAAGTAGTAAATAAATATATATAGAGATACAGAAACGGAAAGATGTAAATAAATATTTACAGACATTCTTTTTGTGAGTTTCGAGGGTAAGAGAATCATATCAGTATATATGGTCATGCCAAAACCCTCTTGTTGTTCAATTAGTTGACATTAAGATAAGCATCCTATAATGATTATCGGTATTGTTGTCCACATAAGCTCAACTAATTAGATGTACTCGCGGTTAGGGGTGTTACACCCCAACCGATGGCGGAAACATCGGGGCGTGGCACTGAGTGAAACCGATTGTCCAAGAGGATCCATAACAACTATTTATTACAATATATTTAACATTAATGTCCCACACCATTAACATATAAAGCAAAGACATTCATCACAGATATAAGTCTCAAAAACATAACACTGTTCCGACAACTCAGATTTTTATTGTGGGTTTCTAGACTTCCTACTCGTTTCAGCAAGCATAGCATCCTATTAGCCTGTCACATACGTTAAAATAAAGTCAATACATAAAATGTAAAGGTGAGTACACAAGTTTGAATAGCATATAGTAGCGAAAAGCGTTTATGCATAACCAGCATGTATCACGTAACGGGTGAAGCAAGTAACCATCAAAACTATGTTCACACTTAACCACAAGACTGCGTTGTAGAGTATGTGTAACACCCCGTGTTTTCGAATGTCAAAGTCAAAGTTAAAGTCCAAGTCAACTTTGACTTCTTTGACTATTAATGTTCTTTTTATTTTTGTATTATGTGGAGTAAGTGTTGTATAAATGAAATGATCGAATGTTTAAGCAATGCGACCGATCTACGACTGTGAATAGTAGAAAGTAACAACGCGATAAAGTTAATCAATCAATAATCAAGCTAATCGATTCATCAATCAAACTCAAGACTCGAATTAAGCGAACTCTGGTGTTATTATATGTGTGTGTGTGTGCCTTATGTGTTACTTGTGCATGTTTATTTATATGTTTGGTGTGGTATTCAAGCGAATCAATCGAAAATCAAATCGAAACTCGAAAAGCAATCGAACTCAATCGAAACCGACATCGAAACGTGACTTATAGAAGATTGTATGTTAGATATAGTGGTTGGGATTAAAAGTAATTTGACTAGGAACTCTATCGTACTCGTATCATCGTCCATCGAAATCGAAATGTTGAAAATCGTCGCAAAATACTCAAAGCGCGTCGCGGATCGAACAGGAGACGTCCTGATCGAACAGGCCAGCCGATCGGCTAGCATCTTGCCAGCCGATCGGCTAGCATCTTGCCAGCCGATCGAGCAGCCCATTCGATCGGAGCTCCTGGACGATCGGCTGCCACTTTCCCCTTTTGGAAGCCTATAAATAGGGTTGTCCTTGTCTTCATTTCCACTTTTGGAAAGTTCTGACCGGCCAGCTCCTATTCTTCACTTTTTCTCAGATTTCTCTCAACTCCGGTAAGTTTTCACTCTAATTCTTGTACGTTTTTTATCATTGCATGATTCTACACCTTTCTATCTTTCAAATCTTGGATTCTAACCGTGAAATCACCAAGATCTAGGTGTTCTTGGGTGATGTCATCATGGTGTTCTTGAAGAACATCAAACTTTGGCCTCATTCAACCATGAATAGCTTAGATCTAACCGATTTCCACATAAACAAGTTAAGATCTATCAAAGATCTAAACATCCACAAGTTGTGAAGGATTGAAAGAAGGAATCCCAACTTTCTTTCAACTCTTTTACACTCAATGCCTTCAAACCGGTAGAAACGGAGCCTGAGCCAACCCACCGATCATTCCAATGGTTGGATGGTTCGAGATTCGGGTTCTATCTACGAGGTTCACCGACAGTGGGTTAAACTCTAAGCCGACGTTCCGAACCGCTCAACGGACGGATTTGGGTGATTCCTGTCCGAGCCGGAGAGACGAGTGTCACACCCCGGCTTTGCGGAAGCGTGGTTAATTTGGTGTGACTTCTTAATACCATAGCTTAATCATAACAAAGCTATATGAATTAAAAACATGCAAGATCATCCATTTGATTAAGTTTAGAACCAAAATACCATAACATTGTTTTAACGGGAAAACACGCTAACAACCATAACCTTGTTCAACAAACATTACAAACTCAAACATAACATAAGCATGGTTTAAGGACTGTGACTTGTCCAGGAAACAGTCACATTCCCTAAACCCCGGATGACCTTGGAAACTAGTGCAGCGGGAAAACGTGCCATACCGTGCCAGATCCTTTAATTCCCTGAAATACATGTAAGTTGAAAAATCAACAATAATGTTGAGCGAGTTCATGTGTTTAGTATGTGCGCGCGAATAAACCTTTATAACCATTGTAAGTGTGAATATTTTGTAAACTCTGGTATGAAAGCAAATAAGGAAACATATCAGTTAATGTGTAACCACATGGTCCAACCTGCGGGCGCATGGGAGGGGATAGGGCAAGGTCACCACATGGTCCAACCTGCGGGCGCATGGGTGGTGTTACGACAAGGTCACCACATGGTCCAACCTGCGGGCGCATGGGTGGTGTTAAGACAAGGTCACCACATGGTCCAACCTTAGGGCGCATGGGTGGGGTTTGTTATGCTCAAATAGGCCTATCACTTGTATCCCTCGATCGTACTACGAGGACTAATGTTCTTAAGGTTTCACCTACCCAAATCACATAACCTAACAGTTCCTTCCTTAGCTGACCATACCATGTAAGAAATATTCATAATCATAGTAACATGTATTTCACCCCCGCAGTTTAGAAAACTGAAAACAATTATGAGAAAAGGGGACATGAACTCACAGTCGGTGCGTCTCTACCAAGTACTCCAAATCACGGCAGCTGTGCAACGACCTACATGTGCTAATTCTATTAGACGGACGGCCGTGCCTTAGCTTTATAGTTTGAGTTTTTGGAAATAGTTAGACAACTATTCCGTGTTTACTTTTCGTATATATACTTGGTAGTTAATCTCCTTCCCAAGGATGGGGGATTTAATACATGTGCGTTCGAATTATATCATTAAGTCTCACTTAATATATTTTTATTTTTCAATTCCAAAATATAAATATTTTTCTCAAAAATATTATATTTCCATTTCACATAATTTTCCCCAAAAATAATACGTTGATAAAATACGCGTTCGTAATTATTTCCGCATAATGCGTAAGTTACGTTTTATCGATCAAGTGGTAATAAATATTACCAGTGTAACTTATATAGTTATCGTAGAGGCGTTCGTATTATTTTGGATCTGTTAACGTTCGTGAAATATTATTTTTTAAAAATAATATTTATGTATTTTCACAAAATAATCATAAACAGTGTGGTGAAAATATATTATATATATTTATCACGTTTAGTTTTTGTGAAAATCCCACCTCCGAATATTTGTAAATAAAGTCGTGGCGAAATATATTTTGAGAACATGTAAAAAAGTAATTCTAACACTTGTAGTGTAAATAATTCTAAGTGTTAGGTTTTTAGAAAAATTTCGCCAGAGTTTACTCTGTAACTGGAGGTGGCCACGCTTTCAAGCGTATCATTTTCTTTTGCAAATCAATTTCCAACAATTTTCTTTATTTGATCAAAACAACTTTCATCACAACAACTAATCAACATATGTGTAAATCGCCAAAAATTACATGAACTTGCAGTTTTCCCAAAACTGTGGTGTAAATCTCCTTAAATTTAGTAGATCTTCATATAAGGTAATTTGATCTCGTAAAAACCTCGTTTTTAGAGTAAATCCATCTTTACAACTTCTCGTCATCTTTTACAAAGATTGTTATTTTGTCGAAACTTTTCATTTCACAAGTGTTTACACACTTGTGGTTTATAAAAATCATGCTTGTTAATGTAAGATCTATTTTTAGAAAACATGACTTCTGTGATATGTGGTTCTTTGAAAATACCACCCGCAGATACGTAGATCTGCTAGTTTTAGATACTATTTGGAACACCTCGAATTTTTGTGTCCAATGATGTGTTAACACGTGTCATTTGGTTACACGTGGCATCTATAATAAATAAATGACTAATTTTGACAAACCTTGAAAGTATATAAATTCGAGGGTTATAAATGTCAACAAGGGTAAATATACTGTATAGTATCCCTAAATAATGCTTAAACCTTCAAACGAATAAATTATAGATCGTACAAAAACAAAACGCGGAAGAAAGTGAGAGATTACAAACTACAGGGGTTAACTGTGTCAACATGTTTAATAATACCTCTGAGTGACCCTTTAACGTTCCAAAGACTTTGTAACGGTATTATACCCTCACTAAAATAATATATATGAATTTCGCGAAGTTTCGATATGAAACGAGAAAGTTACGATCGAATTCGTAGAAGAAGGGTTAAAAGCGTCAACAGTGAAAGTTAAGGCTTTCCAATATAATTAATAAATAAACCGGGGACTTAATAATGCGGGTAAATAACACGAGGCCCCTATCGGTAAATAACCGAGGGCCAAACCGCAAAGTTACCCCTTCAAAACCGAAAGGTCAGGTAAATCATTACGAAAGATTTCGTTATTAATGGCCAGATTCTGCAATCATTGCAAAAAGATTTAAAATTTCTGAAATCTTAACCCTACGCGGCCCGCATTGCATATTGGGTTAAGTTAAGGCGGGCCGCGAGCCTCCTCAATAACGCGTCTGATCTTTTAATCCCAGGCGGCCCGCATTGTAAACGCATGGAACCTCCATGCGGGCCGCATTGGACGCCCAGATGCAGAAACTTTGTGTTTTCTTGACTTTTGAGCATAGTGAACGATCAACCCCAATAAATGAGGTATGGGAGCCCCCTACTCGACCCATATCACTCAGGGGACATCTACTTACCATCATGGTCAGTATAGGTTGTTATTTAGTGAGCTAGAGGGCTTAGTTCCACTATAAATAGCATGCTTGGCTCATAACATACACACAACACAAAAACACACTATCTGATCATTCTAAGAAGCTCCAAGCATTCTTCTCTGCTCCATATTCAAGTTCTAACTTCTGTAAGTTACCTTGATCATCCATTGTTCAGTTTATGCTTAGTTGTTAGCTAAAAACCAAACCGTCGTAACTACGGTTTGACTTTACAATAAATCAGTAATGGTTCAGTCTTATGACGAATCAAAAGTGGTTATGAGTTGGTATTTACGTGGGTAATAAACCTCTAAAATGGTTTCCCCTGATCACCACTCTAACTATGTCAAATGTCGAGTCAAACGTGCGGTTAAAAAGTCAACAGAAAGCTATTTTAGCGATTTATGCATAATCTGTAATGTATATGTTATGGAACCTGTTTTGACAATCATAAAACATGATAATAAGTATATAAACCTGTTTGCGCTCGTTTGAATCGATCATTTACTATATTGAACCGGTTCGGAGCCGAAAGTCGCATAAGTTTGACTTTTGCTTTGACTTCAGTTCTGACCCGTTTTAGTGAGGTACAAATATACCTTAGGACTCTCTTAGGACCAGGTCACATGTTGGTATACGCCTCTGTGGTCGGTTCATGAGTTATCCGAGTCTTTTACGCAATTCCGTCATTCGCCTAAAAGTTGACCGTAACGGCCTTTTAAAATTAAAACGAGTATTTCGGACACGTGAACGGACCAAAACCTTGCTTATTAAATTATAAGCATGTCCTTAAAGTTTCACGTCAATCTGAGGTCTAGAATGAGAGTTATGCTAAAAGGCGCACTTTTAAGAAAGTTTTGTAATTAACGGCGCAACTAGCATAACGCCCATCTAACCCAAGTTTTCGTCACCAAAACTTTTACCCACTGTGGTAAAATAATATTTTGGGAATTTTAAAGATTTTTAATAATTTTTACCTTGCTCATAACCTGCGGTTATGGCTACGGTTCGGTAAATACCGAATATGCCCTTTTTGGCCAAAACGGGAGTTCTACAAGGTCTTTTGACCCGATTCCAGTTGCTACTGGTTTTAAATAATAAATAAAGTATTTTAAGCTTTATAAGCTGTTCGGGAAACTCAGATTTCCTGTAGAACTCGAAAAGCCCTTTTAAAGTCTTTAAAAATGACCGAAAAGCCCCTTCGGGGCATAATATTTACATAAACTCGTTACGGGCGTCGTGGAAGGTATCCTACTGATACCAAAATACTTTTAAGGCATATTGACTTAGGAAATAAGCGTAGGACACTTATCGTTAACCGTTTCGCCTATTTGCGCACACGGTACGGCCCATGGAACTAGTTTTCGTGCAATAGCCGATATGGGTCAAATTATATTATTTGAACCCCAAAATCCAGAGTATGAACTATAAACCCATATAAAACAAGCCACTGAACTTGTTGGGTCCAAATCATACTCCAATCTCGGTTTTCGCCTTTTCGTGCGAATTAACCATATCTATATATCGGAATCAACCGGTTTAAGCTACGGCTAATACAAGGACCGTTAGGATTCTAAGAGGTTAATTAAAACCTTCGTTCCAGATTAGGAGCCCCAGTAAAAGCTATCGGTGACTTGATCTAAATTAAGGATTTATACTTGCAAAGGTAAATACTTTAACTTATTTCCCCTATATGGGCTTGGGTTACGGTATATTAATACCGCTTGATTGAGCATTATATAATTCCATCGCTTAGGTGGTTAATTGATTAAATATGATCGGCTCATTTAAACAGTTTTGTTGCTTATAAGCCTTTGGGGGGTTTAATGACCGTTGTCCCGGATATCCTTGGCATCATTTTACGAAATGGCCACGACCATCGACATCCCGGTGTAGGCGTACACCCGGTATAAAGTGTCGACATTAAAATTAAAAGACGTAGCCGTTGGTTTTTGTACTACGGTTTTACGCAAACGTGGTGTGTCTATAAATCTTTAACCCGGCACGACCCGGGCTACTGAACGCATAAAAGAACATGTAAAACGTTCACAAGATCATTATGAATTTTCCCAAGTTATAAAAGAGTTTGTGCCTTGTGCATTCAAATCAATTTTAAATAAACATTTTCAAATGTGTCAGTTGAATGTATTTACCAGTGTAAACTAACGTATTTTCCCCAAAAAGATTAAGTGCAGGTACCTAAACGTAATTGGCTGGTATTAGCTCCCTAGCGTCGGGATAAGTCTCGCAAGCTTGATTGCAGTATCTGATGGAACAATATTTTATATCTATTTACGATCCACTGTGGATATATCCAACCCCTGTAATACATTTTGATATTACGATCAGAGGTTGAAATTTATATATTTATCTTATGCTTCCGCTGTGCATTATATAATTGTGTGGTTTGACTATACTGTTGCCAACATCGTCACGGTAAGCCCCCACCGGGCCCACCGGTGAGACACGTGGAAATCGGGGTGTGACACTATTTTACAAGTAAAACATTTTTACACAAGTTCATGTATCGCGTGTGGTAGAGTTTCACCTTTTAACCCTTGTACCATTCAACACAAGCTTATGTCAAGATCCATGACCTTAACCACACCGGGTTAAACAATGATCCGAGCTACCACATCATAGATCGGGCCTAAATAATCACAACTTTCAATTACTACAACATTTACACAACTAGTGATCTTTTAACCAACAATATTCATGTTTTTAATAGACTTTTATGCTTCAAAAAGCAAGTTTCCGAATTTTAACCGTTACATAACATATTAACCACTTTAGAATAGTTCGAGAGAGTGTTTTAAGCATTATACCTCTAGCTCGAGGCTAGGGAAGAATCTATGCGAAAAATGTGTGGATAAAAGCAAGATAGAGAGGTCCTTCGCCTTCCGTTTGCTCCAAGGCTCCTCGTATGTGACCCGTAACACTTGTATATGCTTAGAACTTGCAAGATGGAACTCGAAAATAATGGGATGCCCCAAGGGGGGTTCGGCCGTGAGCTAGGTAGAGAGGGAAAGAGAGAGTTTGTGGTGAAGTGGAGTGTAAGATCAAGTGTGTAAGTGAGTTCACTTATAGACAAAAATCAAGTTCTAAATCCATTGGATCATGTGTCTATTAGATATCCAACACCCTTGATTAAAATAATGAAAAGAAATCAAGTCTTGTCTCCTCCTAGTTGGGCCGATTACAATGGGGGGGGGGGGGTCTTAGTTCGATTTCAACTAGTTAGTTGATGATTAGTTAGGTTAACCTTGTTAAGTTTAGGGATTAACTCGGTTAGTGGTGTGTTATGTTTTAATGCGGGTGTTAGGGTATTCAGGGACCCTAACTGGCTCAGAAAAAGATAAATAATGAAAAAGATAAATAATGTTTATGGCAATATTTTCATGTTCCGGGTATAGTCCGGTTGTTCGGTTGGATAGTAATCTGTTAAGGCGCTTACCAAAGCTTTTAAGTGTCGTTAATACCCTTTTTAGTGACACAACCTATTCCCGACACTTTGGAAAGTGTCTAGTAACATTTTTCTCATGTTTTGGCACTTAACTAGCCAGCTAGAAGCTGAATTGTTCATTAAAGTGCTGTGTTTTGTGCTTAGTGTACGTTTTAGGCACATCCAGTCATCGTAACTTATTCCTAGAGACGCAGTTCTACAACCCTTGTATCCCTACACTCACTATGGGTGTAGTAAAATATTTATGGCTCATACAGGCCTTAGAGGCAGTATCTGCCTGATGCTGGCTTTATCAGCATGTTCAATAGGTTATCCGTTCATAGTGCTACTGTGCTTTTGTGCATCATGTTTGTCACTAGAGTTCAGCATGTAAATAATGTAGTGACGGTATGTAAAGTATGATGCAGGAATATACAAGTATCAGAAATCAAGTAGCAGTTCATCAGTAATTTCAAGTAAGCACAGTAATTAAGCAGCAATTAATTATTAATTAAACCGTACGGATACCTGGTTTAGTGAGGGTTGTCACATTCTCCCCCCGTTAGAAAAATTTCGTCCCGAAATTTTAAGTTCTGCTTGTAGAAGCAGGGTTCTTAGGAAATAAGTGGAGGTATTTCTCTTTCATTCGGTCCTCACGCTCCCAGGTGAATTCAGGACCATGTCTGGCATTCCAACGAACCTTGACGAGCTTGACACTGCTCCGGCGGGTCTTGTTCATTTTCCAAACCGTGACCTCAACAGGTTCTTCAACGAAGTGGAGCGTGTCGTCAACATGAATTTCGTCGGTAGGAATGGCAACGGTATCTTGCGTTGGACTCTTCTTCAGATTGGATACATGAAATGTATCGTGAACTCCATTTAGTTCAGCAGGTAAGTCCAGCTGGTATGCTACGGACCCGATTCTTTCCAAAATTCTGAACGGACCTATATCCTGCGGATTCAACTTCCCACGCTTCCTAAAGCGTGCCACACCCTTCCAGGGTGATACCTTCAACAAAACCATATCGCCTACCTCCAACTCCAGAGGTTTCCTGCTTCGATCCGTGTAGGCTTTCTGACGGTCACGAGCCGCACTGATGCGATCTCGGATTCGTGCAATCTTATCTGTGGTTTCCTAGACTACATCAGGACCAACCAACTGTCTATCACCGACGTCAGACCAACAGAGCGGTGATTTGCATTTGCGCCCATACAAAGCTTCGAATGGCGCGGCACCAATACTGGTGTGGTAGCTGTTGTTGTAGGGAAAAATCCACCAGGGGTAAATGCTTATCCCAGCTACCGCCCAAATCCATAACACATGCTCTCAGCATGTCCTCTAACGTCTGAATCGTCCGCTCGCTTTGACCGTTGGTCTGCGGGTGAAACGCGGTGCTCATATTCAACTTCGAGCCAAAAGCTTCTTGGAAGGATTGCCATATCCTTGATACGAACCTTCCGTCCCTATCAGAGATGATCGAGAGAGGTACACCATGACGTGTAACAATTTCTCTTCATGTAAATTTCGGCCAACTTGCTCGTGTTATCCTTTTCTCTGATAGGTAAGAAGTGCGCTGACTTCGTTAATCGATCCCCTATCACCCAGATAGTGTCATGGCCACTTGGCGTTCTTGGCGACTTCGTAACAAAATCCATGAAGATTTGTTCCCACTTCTACTTGGGGATCTCTGGCTGTTGCAGAAGTCCTGAAGGCTTCTGGTATTCCGCCTTAACCTTGGCGCATGTTAAACACTTGCTCACATAAACAGCAACATCGCCTTTCATCCTAGGCCACCAATAATAATCTTTAAGATCTTGGTACATCTTATCCGCTCCGGGGTGGATAGAGTACCGCGACTTGTGAGCTTCATCGAAAATAACCTTCCTTAAACCTCCAAACAAAGGAACCCAAATCCTTTTCTCAAAACATAACGTTCCTTCCTTGTTTGGTACCAATAACTTCTTCATCCCACGGAGATATTCCTCTTCAAAGTTTTCTTCCTTGAGAGCTTCTTCATGCGCGGTACGAATGCGCAGAGGAAAATCGGTTCGAATAACCATCTCCAAAGCCCTAACCCTTATGGGCTTGATCCTCTCTTTTCGACTTAGGGCATCGGCGACCACATTCGCCTTCCCTGGATGGTACTTTATCTCGCAGTCGTAATCGTTCAGCAACTCAACCCATCGTCTTTGTCTCATATTCAACTCCTTTTGGTTGAATATGTGTTGTAGGCTCTTGTGATCTGTAAAAATTGTACACTTCATACCATAAAGGTAGTGTCTCCAGATCTTCAATGCAAATATCACTGCGCCTAGCACCAAATCATGTGTGGTATAGTTCTTTTCGTGCACTTTCAATTGGCGTGATGCATAAGCAATAACCTTTTGGCGTTGCATCAACACACAGCCCAATCCTTGACGCGAAGCGTCACAGTATACCACGAAATCATCTGTACCTTCCGGTAGTGCTAAGATTGGCGCATTGCAGAGCTTATCCTTCAATATCTGGAACGCTTCTTCCTGTTTGATTCCCCAATCAAACTTCTTATCTTTCTGCGTGAGGAGCGTCAATGGTTGAGCGATCTTAGGAAAATCCTCAATGAACCCTCGATAGTAGCCAGTCAAACCCAAGAATTGTCGAATCTCGGTTGGCGTCCTTGGCGTTTCCTAATTCTTAATCGCTTCGATCTTGGTGGGATCCACGTGGATTCCATCTCTATTTACCACGTGCCCAAGGAATTGGACTTCATGTAGCCAAAACTCGCACTTAGAGGATTTGGCATACAACTGTTCTTTCTTTAGCAGCTCCAGAGTGGCTCTTAAATGCTGCTCGTGCTCAGCCTTCGTCTTTGAATAAATCAAAATATCATAGATGAATACAATCACGAACTTATCCAAGTACGGCTTACAAACTCGATTCATTGGATCCATGAATATTGCAGGTGCGTTTGTCAACCCAAACGGCATAACCAGAAACTCGTAGTGCCCATAACGAGTTCTGAAAGCTGTCCTTGGGATACTCTCCTCTTGTATCCTTAACTGATGGTATCCAGATCGCAAGTCGATCTTTGAGTAAAAGCTTGAACCTTGCAGTTGATCAAACAGATCATCAATTCTTGGCAGAGGGTATCTATTCTTGATCGTTAGCTTGTTCAGATCCCGGTAGATGATGTTTATTTGAAAAATCATCATCCTTCTTTTTGACAAGTAGTAATGGGGTTACCCCAAAAGGGAATTTTGGTCTGTTATCTTCCTTCTCTATCCATTGCTAAAACTTCCCTGTCAATCCTTGCATCTCCAAAAATGCAAGTCGCTACGATGCATTGACTATGGGTGCAGTGCCTGGAATTAAATTGACGCGGGATTCGACTAATCGTTGAGGAGACGATTCTGGCAAGTCTTCGAGGAAGACTTCGGGGTATTCTCCAATCACAGGGATATCTTCGGGTTTTGGTTCTTCGGCTTCTTTTTCCACGACATGAGCCAAGAATGCAACACATCCTTTGTGCGAAAATTTTTGTGTCTTCTTTGCCTGATAATCCGTAGGAGCGTATCCTGCTCCATGAATCACATTCATTTCTCCATTCATCGTCGGGTGCGAATGACAATCTACGCTGGGTTGTTCGACAACCAGTCCATCCCAATTATCATATCGAAGCTTCCGTTAGGCTTGTTCTATCGAGAACTGGGTATCTAGGTTACTTACTACTAAAACAACTATATTTTCTGAAGCTAAAATTTGACAATACTGTCAAATAGAGCGTAACATTGACTATTATGAGACGTACCGATACCCACGCTTGGATTCTATCCCCGCTGTTGAGCTTTCATCCACGTGCCTGAGTGTTCTTAGGGCAATACTTCCTAAAATGCCCCACATCACCGCAATTAAAACATGCTTGGCCACAGCCTTGATCGTCACCATCCCTGCCTTGATAGTTGTCGTCGTTATTTCCTTCACGATTTCCGTTACCATCTTGACCTCTATTTCCATGTTCAGTACCTTGCCGACACGTTTCCTTGACATGTCCCACCTTGCCACAGTTACCACATTTTCCATATCTACACCGCCCGTTATGGTGACGTCGACAGTTGTCGCACTTTGGTAGGATACCCGTGTACTCTTTTCTCTTTTTGGCCTTGTCGTCGCTACTCGACTGGGTACCCTGTTTGAAATTCACCAACTTCCTCTTGTTGTCCCCAGATGACTCTACATGAGTCTCCTTCTTCTCCTCAGAGGCTGAAAATTTGTTCATCCTGATTGCCTCTTCCGTCAGGGCTACACTTAGATTGATGGCCTCAGAGATTGTTGCAGGCTTTGATGCCGTTACCATGCTCATGATTTGGGGTGCCAATCCCCAAATGAAACGCTCAATCCTTTTAAACTCCGGATCTACCATGTAAGGAACGATACGCGATAGAACTTGGAACTTCTCCACATACTCAGCTATTTTTGGACCTTCCATCTTCAAGTTCCAGAACTCAGTTTCTACCTTCTGGCTTTCTGTTCTCGAACAGTACTTTTTATGCATTAGCTCTTTCAACTCGTCCCATGATAGAGCATACGCAGCAGCCTCGCTGTAACGCCCTGCGTTTTCAAACTTCCTACATTTAGAAACCTTACGTGAAATTCTAACTTTGGAAATCTTGTGTTCTTATAACCATTCTTTCATTGTAATCGTTGTAAAATACGGAACTTGCTTCGTAAATAAAACTTGTACATTACACTTTTTACCTAGTTAAATTATGTTTTATTTCATATTTCACCTTGTTACAAGTTAGGGGAAACATTGTTGCATATTATTACACAACTTAACTAATAAAATTACTCATTATAATGTTTTAAAAAAAATAAAAAACTAAAGAAACATGGCAGCCCAAATTCAGCAAAATTCAGCCCCATATAGTTGGGTTTTGTGGGCTAGTTTCAAGGTGTAACCCCTTCTAAACACTTCCAAAGCCCAACCCATTGAAACCCTAATCCTTCCCCCTATAAATACCACTTATAACCAGCCTCCCTACCACTTTTGCAACACTAAAAACTCACAAAACATCCACCAAACCGTAGCTGAAAGCAAGGGTTCGAGTAGATTGACACCCCTTCACGAAAATGAGCATAACTCACTCAATTCTTATCCGATTCACTCGATTCTTTTTCCTACTTGCTTGTATAATCATGGGGTTCGATTCCTAGACTTCTCCTTGGAGAAATCAGACCTGGAAATGCCCCGAAATAGTCCATAAACTTTCTGTTTGTTTTTATGTTCATCAAAAACTTGTTTAAATCTATGCAACTTGTGTCCAACACATCTCATACCTATGTCCTAATGCTTACAACTTATCCCATGGTTGGTTAAGCTTAAAAACAAGGTTGAGACATCTAAATCAGAGGTTAAAACCTCATAAACTTTCTGTTTTTAATTAGGGTTTTACCCACAAGTAATGTTCAAGTGTGAAACTTGTTGAATGTGTGATGGTTGGATTAGCTTGGGCTATCCTTCATAAGAATCCACTCATTACTTGATGTTTTGCTATAGATTAGTTGTTGTTAATACCTTGATACTTGTATGTTCATGACCCTCCTTGTTGTTTATAACAACAAGTGTAGTGGTGAACAATAGAGGTGCCTAAATGGAAGCTTGTTCTTCCTACCTCATGTATGTATTCTATGACACAAAGAGGTACCTAAATGGAGACATTAATCTCCTACCTCATGCTTGAATCATAAGACTTGTAAACTATATAATATCTAAGTTATTCTATATGTATACATCTAAGTAACTAAGACTTGATGATGACTTAATAGTTATTTGTTAAGTGGACGTTACATCATCTATGACCATGCCCTTGTTACGACTCTAATGGATCTTAGAATCCATGAAATCATACCAACTCTTTTGAGTTTCAATAGTGTCAAGAACAAGAGTTATGCGTACAAGATGATTATTTTCACCTATGTTACTTTCTATATATTAAAAACTCCGAATCTATAATCTTCCGTTATACGCCAAACTCACACACCTACGTTTCCTTGTGTAGAAGGACAAGGTGCTCCGAACTAATTCATCTACAAACTTGCTCTCGGAATTTCAAGTCACCACTTGTAAACCGTGAGTATACTCGTATTTCCCCCTTTTTACTTTTACCACTTTTGGGGTGTAACATGTTTACCTATTAACTTACACATGAACACTTTGTTAAACACATGAACGTTCCTATAACATGCTTGTATACGTGATGACTTGATACTTTAAACTTGGGTTATTCTTATGTGTTGAACTTATCATTAACTTCGTACGAGCCAAACCTTGACATATGTAGCGCTATAGGATTAACGACCCGCCCGTAAACTTGAGGTTATGTCTTGAGCATATTGCGTTTTCTTGGTTTGATATGTTAGACACATGCCATATTTAAGGTTTATCTTGAATCATATGCTTGCCATGAGGAATTGATCACACTTTTTAACTTAAGCTATGTACGTACCAAACTTGTATACTCGCCTTTGCTTTTGCATTGAATTATTTTAAACATGTTACAGGTTGATGAGGACGATGCTAAGAAAAGAGATAGCGTTGATGCCTAGATACACATATAGACGTTAGGGTTTAAAATGTTGTATCAAAATTTTGTTATGTTATCATGTTGTTTTGTTAAACTTGTCGTATTTGAATTTCTTGTAATGTTGACTATTTGAAGTTATGAAATGAAATGAAATTTGGATTTTCTAAATATTGTCACAAATAGCGTTATGATGTCTCTAGCAATCTTCACACTTCGTCTCATCCCGATGTTTCCGCCATTGGTTGGGGTGTGACAGATTGGTATCAGAGCCATAACTATAGGGAATTAGGGAAAGTAGGAATGCTTTAGCCTAGTCTATAGTTTTAGAGATTTATTCTTATGTTTTGCTTGAAACTACTTGCATGCTACCTTATTTGTTCTTATTTATTCTTTTTTTTTATCTTTTAAGCATATATGTCGCTTATGTGTTAACACTTGGCATGCTATATTTGCTTTATTATGTGCTAATACATGTTTTATTGTCCCATTCATTATGTGCTATTCTTAATATGCTTCATTGTGCGTTTAAATTTGTTTGTTTATTCCTTTAACATACTCTTTCCCTCATGCATTTTACTCGACTATTCTAAATCCGTAAACACTCGAGACAAATTCACCAAAATAGGCGTGAAACTCACAATTTGGTGAACGACTCTCAATCTACCTATTCTTTTTTTTTTACACGAGATAATCGCGATTAAGCTAGGAGTGAAATCCACATCTTAATGGTAAATCTCAAATTTCAAGTTCTAGTGGACCCTCGTCAACACGTCGAAATTAAATTTTGACCCGACGAGTACCAACCACACTTAGGATACGAAATCGTCAAGTTAGGGGTGAAACCCGCACCTTGTCGACTAGTTCCACTCCTTGGCATTTTTTTTCATAAATCCCGCCAAGTCTCGAAATTTCGATTGATTTGGGACATGTAGTAACCGGAAGGGTAAATACCGTTAACCGACTTGTCGGCGAGAGTATTTTACCTATTAGGCCAAAACATGCTCCTCAAATTCAAAAGACTTTTCGACCACTTTGGTTAGTCAAAGTTCCGTTTTGGAACACTCCAAACTTTGGTCAAACATGTGTTTCTATTGTTTATTTTATACGATGCAATCTTTCAACCTCGAGTTTACCTTTGATTTCTCTTTTCACACGCACAACATATCGAACCTTTTCGATACACTTATATATGCATGATTTTCATATAATTTAAATTCATATTCCTTGTAACAACTAGTGGAGATGTATCATCGAGATTGGAGTGACTTCCTTACCTTGACGATTGACTCCACCCCTCTTCCCCTAAAACGACCTCACCAACGAGTTAGGGGTGATTCCCTTACTTAGGTGACCGTTACCAAAACTCCTCTTTCAAAATATTTTATTATGCAAACCCGATCATGTTTTATACCTAAATCATTTATCATTATTCAAAATACCTACTTATACCGATTTCAAAATACATTGTTTATCAAACGTACTTCTTATTCTACCATCCATTTTCACTCAAATCATATACACGAGATTCTTAATCAGGTCTTAAAACATTTTATTTCACGAATTTCAAAACCTTATGAAATGCTACCTATCAATTAATCGGTCTAATGAATCTCTTGCCCATGAACTTCATATCCGACTTATTAACTAAAATACGCTCACATTATATCATCATACTAGAGACTTCCATTCTTAATCGAAATCGACCTAACCTTTCTCAATTACTTATAAGATCTCATGGACGTTATATGATCGTTTTACCAAATACTCTTTTCAACATCAATAAATCATTTGTTAAATTTATTTTTTTAAACAATCACTAAGTCCCTTTTACTAAATTTCTTTTCTAAGGGTCGACGTTTTCACAAGAACTTTCAAAGTCCAAAATTTTCATGTATTGATGCAAATGAAACAAACCCGTTATTTAAAAAAAAAAAAAAAAAAAAAAAAAAAAAAAAAAAAAAAAAAACCTTCTCTACAACGCTTAACTCGTCATCCAAATTTCAAAACACGTGGGCTAGAAGACTTCATGGGGACCGACAATTTTCAACATACGTGGACTCCTTTTTCTTAAACAAAAGTAGCATTTCAATCATTACGAAATACGTTAAGCATGACCAATGAGTACTTTATGTTCCTTTACATATACAAACTATATTCTACCTTTCAAACCAAGCTCAATCTAATTTTGATTCGACAAACTCAACGTTTTGTTTAAACAACTATACATGCACATCATCATACTCATTTTAGTCGATATCTCGCGATAACATCATTTATATCGTTCGTATCTACATACTTAACCTTTTTTTTCCGCAATGTCTCAACGTACACCATATACGCAATATTTATTTTTCATACCTACACCTATGTTCATACGTTTTATTCTTGTACTCATACACATACTACTTATACGTTTTACGCTTCTGCTTGTACACATACTACTTACACGTTTTATGTTTATGCTCATACATACATGCGTATTCATACTTAAACTTATGCTCATACTTTCATCCTTACTCATGATTCGTACATTCGTACCTATACGCGAGCGTAATCCGAGGGATTCGCTTACGTGGGTCCCATACATGCTTAAACATAAACATGCTTACATACGACATTCTTCTACGTACACATTCTTATTTTCAAATTCATGTATACCTTGATTCATACATAACTAGTACAAGCTATGTGGATCATGCGACAATCAGTATAATCGCGGGTGCACACGGGATTATAGTGATAGGCGTATGAGAACCATAGAGTGTACTACTGTGTATGGTAGGACACGGAACGTAACATGACCCCAAGTAACGAAACGGATGTAATGTGGTTAAAACATGGTGGATACGCCGCTGGTACTTCCTATATATAAGTGTTTTCACCATGTTACCAAACTTTCGTAAAACGTGCCATGAGAAATTCAGTGTGTTGCAGACCTTTTGGACCTAATACAACTTCACGCAACTCACAAACGCATTATATCCGATTATTCATGACGAGACTTCATCCTTAACACACTACGTTCATCTATCCAACACTTATGCTATTCACATACTTGTACTCTTTAAGAGTCATTCGTTCATTCTATACTCGTATTATTTTATACAAAACTCGTTCGCAATCCAGCTTGTTTAAACATTTGAGTCCTAACTTACCTCGTTACCTATAAAATAGCCTCCCTATTCTTGATTCTTGTGAAACTATACTTAGTATACCTCTATTGCTTTATTTAAAGTAACAAACCTTTTCGTTCCTCTCAATAAACAGGTTTTACGAAAGTATGATTTTTTTATACTATCCTTAAAAACTTCCCCTTGCAAATCTACATTGACGTTCTCCAAAATTTGGTACTTTTCAAAACTTTCAAACTTCCCAAGTTTCAATTCTTAATGATCACCTTTATGCCAAAAACTCTTTCAAGCCTTCCTCTTGAATAAATTTCGGGACGAAATTTCCTAAAGGAGGGGAGACTGTAACGCCCTGCGTTTTCAAACTTCCTACATTTAGAAACCTTACGTGAAATTCTAACTTTGGAAATCTTGTGTTCTTATAACCATTCTTTCATTGTAATCGTTGTAAAATACGGAACTTGCTTCGTAAATAAAACTTGTACATTACACTTTTTACCTAGTTAAATTATGTTTTATTTCATATTTCACCTTGTTACAAGTTAGGGGAAACATTGTTGCATATTATTACACAACTTAACTAATAAAATTACTCATTATAATGTTTTAAAAAAAATAAAAAACTAAAGAAACATGGCAGCCCAAATTCAGCAAAATTCAGCCCCATATAGTTGGGTTTTGTGGGCTAGTTTCAAGGTGTAACCCCTTCTAAACACTTCCAAAGCCCAACCCATTGAAACCCTAATCCTTCCCCCTATAAATACCACTTATAACCAGCCTCCCTACCACTTTTGCAACACTAAAAACTCACAAAACATCCACCAAACCGTAGCTGAAAGCAAGGGTTCGAGTAGATTGACACCCCTTCACGAAAATGAGCATAACTCACTCAATTCTTATCCGATTCACTCGATTCTTTTTCCTACTTGCTTGTATAATCATGGGGTTCGATTCCTAGACTTCTCCTTGGAGAAATCAGACCTGGAAATGCCCCGAAATAGTCCATAAACTTTCTGTTTGTTTTTATGTTCATCAAAAACTTGTTTAAATCTATGCAACTTGTGTCCAACACATCTCATACCTATGTCCTAATGCTTACAACTTATCCCATGGTTGGTTAAGCTTAAAAACAAGGTTGAGACATCTAAATCAGAGGTTAAAACCTCATAAACTTTCTGTTTTTAATTAGGGTTTTACCCACAAGTAATGTTCAAGTGTGAAACTTGTTGAATGTGTGATGGTTGGATTAGCTTGGGCTATCCTTCATAAGAATCCACTCATTACTTGATGTTTTGCTATAGATTAGTTGTTGTTAATACCTTGATACTTGTATGTTCATGACCCTCCTTGTTGTTTATAACAACAAGTGTAGTGGTGAACAATAGAGGTGCCTAAATGGAAGCTTGTTCTTCCTACCTCATGTATGTATTCTATGACACAAAGAGGTACCTAAATGGAGACATTAATCTCCTACCTCATGCTTGAATCATAAGACTTGTAAACTATATAATATCTAAGTTATTCTATATGTATACATCTAAGTAACTAAGACTTGATGATGACTTAATAGTTATTTGTTAAGTGGACGTTACATCATCTATGACCATGCCCTTGTTACGACTCTAATGGATCTTAGAATCCATGAAATCATACCAACTCTTTTGAGTTTCAATAGTGTCAAGAACAAGAGTTATGCGTACAAGATGATTATTTTCACCTATGTTACTTTCTATATATTAAAAACTCCGAATCTATAATCTTCCGTTATACGCCAAACTCACACACCTACGTTTCCTTGTGTAGAAGGACAAGGTGCTCCGAACTAATTCATCTACAAACTTGCTCTCGGAATTTCAAGTCACCACTTGTAAACCGTGAGTATACTCGTATTTCCCCCTTTTTACTTTTACCACTTTTGGGGTGTAACATGTTTACCTATTAACTTACACATGAACACTTTGTTAAACACATGAACGTTCCTATAACATGCTTGTATACGTGATGACTTGATACTTTAAACTTGGGTTATTCTTATGTGTTGAACTTATCATTAACTTCGTACGAGCCAAACCTTGACATATGTAGCGCTATAGGATTAACGACCCGCCCGTAAACTTGAGGTTATGTCTTGAGCATATTGCGTTTTCTTGGTTTGATATGTTAGACACATGCCATATTTAAGGTTTATCTTGAATCATATGCTTGCCATGAGGAATTGATCACACTTTTTAACTTAAGCTATGTACGTACCAAACTTGTATACTCGCCTTTGCTTTTGCATTGAATTATTTTAAACATGTTACAGGTTGATGAGGACGATGCTAAGAAAAGAGATAGCGTTGATGCCTAGATACACATATAGACGTTAGGGTTTAAAATGTTGTATCAAAATTTTGTTATGTTATCATGTTGTTTTGTTAAACTTGTCGTATTTGAATTTCTTGTAATGTTGACTATTTGAAGTTATGAAATGAAATGAAATTTGGATTTTCTAAATATTGTCACAAATAGCGTTATGATGTCTCTAGCAATCTTCACACTTCGTCTCATCCCGATGTTTCCGCCATTGGTTGGGGTGTGACACTCGCCCATGGTCTGAACCTGAAGTTTCCACCATGACAGAGCCCCATCTCGGAACAGCCCGGAAATGTACGTGACCTGATCTCTTGGGGCGCATTTGCTCGCACGCAAAACAGTGTTCGTCTTCTCAATCCAGCGTGCGAAGGCTACGGCACCCCCAGTGCCGTCGAAATGTAGGGGCTGGCAGCCTAAGAACTGCTTGTAGGTGCAGCCGTTGGGTGGGTTATTTCCTGAGGTACCTCCGTTGCGCTCGGAGTGATGGGCCTCATATTGTGCGATGACTGCAGCAATGATTCCATGAAGTTCCGCCTCGTTGGTGGGTATGCGTACATCCCGTCTTGGAGGCATCTTCTAAATGATGATCGTATGGGTCAGGTCATAGTAAGTAAAGTGTACGTAAGTATACAACAATATCAACACATAACATCCCATGTTATAAACAAATCAATCACATAACATCTCATGTTATAGAACATAAACAATAGATTACTGCGATTGCATTGCCACGAATCGAGACCAGAATGTAAGGTTTATAGGTACCCAACTGTATCATACAACATCAATGACTTAGTAGGTGACGACCCTAGGCAAGTCGTGCGGTCGCTGGACAGGTTTAGGAATCTCTGGTTCGTCCATTTTCAAATTCCAGGACTCCATCTCAAACTTCTGTTATTCCAATCTTAGAACCATATTTCTCCTTAATCATTTTCTTGAGCTCGTCCCAGCTTAGTGCATAAGCAGCATCTGTACCAAGGGTCTGAATCTGAAGATCCTATCATGAAAGTGTGCCATCTAGAAATGACCCCGAGGTAAAGGTAACACTCTGTTGGGGTGAACAGTTAGTCACTCTTAGAATGGAGTAAATCTTTTCGGACCATTGACAAATGCAATGGCGCTTCCTGTTTCGACGAAGTTCAAAGGCTTTGCAGTTCAGGAACTGCTTATAGGTGCGGTCAGTTTGGGGGGGGGGGTTATTCCCAGTAGTGCCATCGCTACGCTTAGTGCGGAGTGCTTCATGTCATGCATTTGCCTGTGAGATGCGTTTTTGCAGCTCGGCTTCTATCCTTGGCAACATACTGGTGTTTGTGTCACGCCTGGGTGGCATTCTCTTCTACCGAAATGGCATGAAGTGGGTTAGACAACTTCCCAATTGTCTATGAGATACATAGCACCATAAGCCATCATGTACTCACCTAATTTCACACGCAAATATACTCAATGCATGAGTGGGGAAATAAATTTCTGAGCCTTCACATAGGCTTGCCAATTTGGCTTGCTGCTTGTAATAGAATGAACTCGAGGCTACATCGCCTTGCCTTGGTCATTCGTGTTTTAGATATTTCCTGCTACATTGGTTTTCATTAGCTTGACCCGCAGAGTCCACCAGGATTTCTGTGCACTACAAGTCGTTATTACGTGGGCCCCCGTAATAATAAATTATCTTGCACAGTTACCCCACATTTTCTCTCGTCCAAGCAGATGATCAACCAAGGAGCAACAGCAGGTGCATTGGCATGAACAGGGTCATGCTCCAATGCGGGGTCAAGAGCAACGCCTGGCTCAGGGCCACGGCTGGCTCCGAATCAACAAACTCCATCTCAAAAATCAGCTGGATCAACCATCACATGGGGGGTTGCAGGATCCTCCAAGGGCTGGTCTAAGTGTATGAACTCAAGGTCATGGTCTGGATCAAAACCATGTTGAAGAACAGGATCATCCTCAATACTGCGATCAAGCTCAAAGCTGTGTGCAGGAAACGGTGCAGCTAATGATGCCGTATCAGGGTCGGCGTCGTGTGAATGGTGCTGCACTCCCTGTATATGCGAAAATGCGGATGTCGGAAACTCAATGAGTCTGGGACAGGGGAATGGGCATGAGTTTCCCCCGTAGGAGCGTCCGCAAGCAGTAGGCTAATACCAGCAGCAACAGGGCCTCGCCCTCGAATGGGTCCTCCTCTAGTAGATCGTTATCGTCGACAGAGGCCATGTTAGGGGCATATCAACAATGGGATAAGCGGCAAGGGGCACAGGAGCAGGGATCATCGCGAGTGGCAAATTCCCAACAAGATGGCCATCAGTAGGCTCTGCTACGACTTTAGGCAGCGCAAAGGGCTGAAAGTCGTCATTGTCTGTGCCGGTAGTATCGGAAATGTACACCTCGTGCTTCAATGAAACTATGTCGTCTGATACTATGGCCATGGGATTCGTAGTGCCCATCTTTCTAGTACATGATGAAAGCATAACGTTTGTAACACAAACACATATACGTATGATAATTAATCATATAATCATATAAACATGTTAGTCAATAAGCAATCAAATAATTCTCCTAGTCCCACTAGCCTTCCAGTCTCCTAGACTGATACTCCTAGTCCCACTAGCCAAATTCTCCCAGTCTCTAAGACTGCTCTATCATCTACCTCGACCTCTCAGATCGAGCCTCGGCCTCCAAGACCGAGCCTACTCTCCCTAGTCTTACTAGCCATCTACCTCGATCTCTTAGATCGAGCCTCGGTCTCCAAGACCGAGCCTCAGCCTTCAAGACTGAGCCTACTCTTCCTAGTCTCACTAGCCATCTACCTCGATCTCCTAGATCGAGCCTCGGCCTCCAAGACCGAGCCTCAGCCTTCAAGACTGAGCCTAAAAATAAATAAATAAAATGTGCTCAACATTTGTTTATAAAAAGGTTTTGGATCTGGACTTAAGTGGTATGCAGTAAAACTGTTTTCGTGAGAGCCCTAGTGATCATAGTCTAGACTCGAGAAGGAATCCTAGTTCGCTATGATCAGAGCTCTGATACCAAGCTGTCACACTCCGGCTTTGCGGAAGCGTGGTTAATTTGGTGTGACTTCTTAATACCATAGCTTAATCATAACAAAGCTATATGAATTAAAAACATGCAAGATCATCCATTTGATTAAGTTTAGAACCAAAATACCATAACATTGTTTTAACGGGAAAACACCCTAACAACCATAACCTTGTTCAACAAACATTACAAACTCAAACATAACATAAGCATGGTTTAAGGACTGTGACTTGTCCAGGAAAGAGTCACATTCCCTAAACCCCGGATGACCTTGGAAACTAGTGCAGCGGGAAAACGTGCCATACCATGCCAGATCCTTTAATTCCTTGAAATACATGTAAGTTGAAAAATCAACAATAATGTTGAGCGAGTTCATGTGTTTAGTATGTGCGCGCGAATAAACCTTTATAACCATTGTAAGTGTGAATATTTTGTAAACTCTGGTATGAAAGCAAATAAGGAAACATATCAGTTAATGTGTAACCACATGGTCCAACCTGCGGGCGCATGGGAGGGGATAGGGCAAGGTCACCACATGGTCCAACCTGCGGGCGCATGGGTGGTGTTACGACAAGGTCACCACATGGTCCAACCTGCGGGCGCATGGGTGGTGTTTAGACAAGGTCACCACATGGTCCAACCTTAGGGCGCATGGGTGGGGTTTGTTATGCTCAAATAGGCCTATCACTTGTATCCCTCGATCGTACTACGAGGACTAATGTTCTTAAGGTTTCACCTACCCAAATCACATAACCTAACAGTTCCTTCCTTAGCTGACCATACCATGTAAGAAATATTCATAATCATAGTAACATGTATTTCACCCCCGCAGTTTAGAAAACTGAAAACAGTTATGAGAAAAGGGGGACATGAACTCACAGTCGGTGCGTCTCTACCAAGTACTCCAAATCAGGCAGCTGTGCAACGACCTACATGTGCTAATTCTATTAGACGGACGGCCGTGCCTTAGCTTTATAGTTTGAGTTTTTGGAAATAGTTAGACAACTATTCCGTGTTTACTTTTCGTATATATACTTGGTAGTTAATCTCCTTCCCAAGGATGGGGGATTTAATACATGTGCGTTCGAATTATATCATTAAGTCTCACTTAATATATTTTTATTTTTCAATTCCAAAATATAAATATTTTTCTCAAAAATATTATATTTCCATTTCACATAATTTTCCCCAAAAATAATACGTTGATAAAATACGCGTTCGTAATTATTTCCGCATAATGCGTAAGTTACGTTTTATCGATCAAGTGGTAATAAATATTACCAGTGTAACTTATATAGTTATCGTAGAGGCGTTCGTATTATTTTGGATCTGTTAACGTTCGTGAATATTATTTTTACTCTAAAAATAATATTTATGTATTTTCACAAAATAATCATAAACAGTGTGGTGAAAATATATTATATATATTTATCACGTTTAGTTTTTGTGAAAATCCCACCTCCGAATATTTGTAAATAAAGTCGTGGCGAAATATATTTTGAGAACATGTAAAAAAATAATTCTAACACTTGTAGTGTAAATAATTCTAAGTGTTAGGTTTTTAGAAAAATTTCGCCAGAGTTTCCTCTCTAACTGGAGGTGGCCACTCTCAAGCGTATCATTTTCTTTTGCAAATCAATTTCCAACAATTTTCTTTATTTGATCAAAACAACTTTCATCACAACAACTAATCAACATATGTGTAAATCGCCAAAAATTACATGAACTTGCAGTTTTCCCAAAACTGTGGTGTAAATCTCCTTAAATTTAGTAGATCTTCATATAAGGTAATTTGATCTCGTAAAAACCTCGTTTTTAGAGTAAATCCATCTTTACAACTTCTCGTCATCTTTTACAAAGATTGTTATTTTGTCGAAACTTTTCATTTCACAAGTGTTTACACACTTGTGGTTTATAAAAATCATGCTTGTTAATGTAAGATCTATTTTTAGAAAACATGACTTCTGTGATATGTGGTTCTTTGAAAATACCACCCGCAGATACGTAGATCTGCTAGTTTTAGATACTATTTTACAAGTAAAACATTTTTACACAAGTTCATGTATCGCGTGTGGTAGAGTTTCACCTTTTAACCCTTGTACCATTCAACACAAGCTTATGTCAAGATCCATGACCTTAACCAAACCGGGTTAAACGATGATCCGAGCTACCACATCATAGATCGGGCCTAAATAATCACAACTTTCAATTACTACAACATTTACACAACTAGTGATCTTTTAACCAACAATATTCATGTTTTTAGTAGACTTTTATGCTTCAAAATGCAAGTTTCCGAATTTTAACCGTTACATAACATATTAACCACTTTAATAGTTCGAGAGAGTGTTTTAAGCATTATACCTCTAGCTCGAGGCTAGGGAAGAATCTATGCGAAAAATGTGTGGATAAAAGCAAGATAGAGAGGTCCTTCGCCTTCCGTTTGCTCCAAGGCTCCTCGTATGTGACCCGTAACACTTATATATGCTTAGAACTTGCAAGATGGAACTCTAAAATAATGGGATGCCCCAAGGGGGGTTCGGCCGTGAGCTAGTTAGAGAGGGAAAGAGAGAGTTTGTGGTGAAGTGGAGTGTAAGATCAAGTGTGTAAGTGAGTTCACTTATAGACAAAAATCAAGTTCTAAATCCATTGGATCATGTGTCTATTAGATATCCAACACCCTTGATTAAAATAATGAAAAGAAATCAAGTCTTGTCTCCTCCTAGTTGGGCCGATTACAATGGGGGGGGGGTCTTAGTTCGATTTCAACTAGTTAGTTGATGATTAGTTAGGTTAACCTTGTTAAGTTTAGGGATTAACTCGGTTAGTGGTGTGTTATGTTTTAATGCGGGTGTTAGGGTATTCAGGGACCCTAACTGGCTCAGAAAAAGATAAATAATGTTTATGGCAATATTTTCATGTTCCGCGTATAGTCCGGTTGTTCGGTTGGATAGTAATCTGTTAAGGCGCCTAACAAAGCTTTTAAGTGTCGTTAATACCCTTTTTAGTGACACAACCTATTCCCGACACTTTGGAAAGTGTCTAGTAACATTTTTCTCATGTTTTGGCACTTAACTAGCCAGCTAGAAGCTGAATTGTTCATTAAAGTGCTGTGTTTTGTGCTTAGTGTACGTTTTAGGCACATCCAGTCATCGTAACTTATTCCTAGAGACGCAGTTCTACAACCCTTGTATCCCTACACTCACTGTGGGTGTAGTAAAATATTTCTGGCTCATACAGGCCTTAGAGGCAGTATCTGCCTGATGCTGGCTTTATCAGCATGTTCAATAGGTTATCCGTTCATAGTGCTACTGTGCTTTTGTGCATCATGTTTGTCACTAGAGTTCAGCATGTAAATAATGTAGTGACGGTATGTAAAGTATGATGCAGGAATATACAAGTATCAGAAATCAAGTAGCAGTTCATCAGTAATTTCAAGTAAGCACAGTAATTAAGCAGCAATTAATTATTAATTAAACCGTACCGATACCTGGTTTAGTGAGGGTTGTCACAACGAGTAAGAACGAAGGTATCATAGTTCAACTTGTTATCAAACTACCTCGATATAATGACATGTAACCAAACAGCCAAGTGTTAGACGAAAGGCCGACCAGCTCAGTGATGCTGGCCGAACGGCTAGGCTGTTCGAACAGCCCAGCCGATCGGATATACCAGCCGATCGACCGGGCCAGCCGGTCGGCTAGCACATGGTCCCACACTTTAAAATTTCATGAAGCATAGTATCGAGGAAGGGATGTTAGATCGAACTGCGTTTGGTGAACATTACTCTTCAGATCATGAGATACTACTCGTCAGCACTTAATCGTTTTCACAACTCGTTCATAGTAGGGAATGCCAGCCGATCGAACAGTCTGTTCGATCGAGTGACATTCTGTTGAGAACCACTTCAAAAGTTCCCAGCCGATCGATTAAGCCGGCCGATCGAACGGACCGTTCGATCGATCGACCTGAAAGGTAAGGACATTTTGGTGTTCTCATATACTACAACAAAAACTTCAAAAGTTCAAATCCCCAAACACAAACACACTAGAGGAAGAAACAATCCACTCGAATGGCCCAGCCGATCGAGCCTACCGGCCGATCGGACAGGACTACCCAATCGGATATACCAGCCGATCGAACAGACTGTCCGATCGAACCTTCCATTCGTTCGACCAGCCTATTCAATCCATCCGCATTTCTTTGCATTTCCACGTTACTCATTGTTGTACTATCGAACTATTCAGGCTAACCCTACTCTCAGCGCTCCCTTCAATCCATAACCAATCACTGTGAGTATACTCGATCCCTTTTTGCTTTTAGCACTTTTGGGTGTTACATACGTTACCTGTCAAATCACAATCAAACACAAACTATTTGAACGCTAACCGATTGCATGTGCTACTTGACTAAATGAATGCTGTTTATTATGTTTACACGTGGAGTGTTATCTACCTGCCTTAGCAACATAGTTCTATAGTTTGGACTCAGCACCCGTTCACACGGGGGTTGTTAAGGACAATTACTTGCATGGATTACGGTGGTAATCATGTATTGCGAACCGTCTCGGACGGTCAACCCGCAGTCGTTGGTATCGATGGTCCCATGTCGATAATTAACATGCTTCGTTTTCCCCTGTGTACGTGCTGGTTATGCGTAAACTATTCGAACTCTATATGCTATTATCAAACTTGTATGCTCACCTTTACATTTTATGTATTGACTTTATTTTAACGTATGTGATAGGTGCTTAAGTTGCTAGGATGCTTAGGCGCGTGGTGATGAAATCGAGGCTAGGGAGTCTAGAAATAATAAACAATTGTCTGTAATAATAATTGAATCTGAGTTGTCGGAACGGAATTATTTGCCTAGTTGCTTTCTATGATAACTTGTTATTTATTTGGGTCACGGTATGGGACGTGTCATTTAAACTGAATTTATATAATAGTTGTTGTGGAAACTTCTGGACAATCTGTTTCGCTCAGTGCCGCGCCCTGATGATTCCGCCATTCGGTTGGGGTGTGACAGATTGGTATCAGAGCCATAACTATAGGGAATTAGGTTAGACACGACCTAGTCCGGGTCGCTGTCTTAGAGGCTTAGACTATAGTTAGGAACCAACAGACCCAGTTTATGTGCCTATTCTGCAATTCTTCACTATCACTGCACTCGAGTTTTCAATTAAAGTTAGACGATTCAGTCAGGAATAGGTGTGGAAGCCGCAAACTCCTGACCAAGTTTCCTGACTAGTGTTGATTTTATTCGTTTATTCATGCTTATCTCGCTATTTCCACCAACAAACGAGGGGAATTATACCAAAACAGGTGTGAAACCCCCATTTTGACGAAATATCTCCTTGAATTTTCTTAAAACAAGGAAGAAATTGCTAAGCCAAGGGGTGAAACCCTAACTTTGGCAGTTTGTTCTGGACTTTATTTATCTCCCAAGGCATTCGACGGACTCCAACGACCTGAACTCACAAGTATGACCTAGGGAACGCGTGTGGAATGCCCAAGAATCGAGGCAGAAACACGACCTCTAGAGTCGAAAGTGATGACAAGTCTGCTGTGAATAGTCGAGTTGCCTAGGGTAGTCGATGCTAGTAGCCGCAGACAATCTATCTCTCGATTTTATGTGTTTCGAATTTGACGAGTCATCGAGTACACTCGTTAATTTTATGTGTTTTTGTGTACTTTACCTGTTTACGTGTTTATATTTTGGGTATTATTCGATTTTACTACCGTTTCAATCAAACACACACTACTCGCATTCGCTGTTCTATCTCCATACGACACCCAGTTATCGCAAATCTAGATGATATCATGCTATGTTATGCTATACGACTAAGTTAGGCGAATACGATGCCATTCTATATGCAATACGAACGACACGCGAACTTTGAAGGATAGGTTTCTGTTTTCTGACTACCTCTGTGCTTAAATGCGTATGTGCCTTTCGTGACTATGTGCTTCTGTGCTCTACTTGCTTATGTGCTTCTGTGGTTATGTGGATTATGTGCTTTTTACGTGATATGTGTTTCGACGTGATTCTAAGCTTTAGATAGTAATAGACGTGTGAGGTGAGATTCGATTTCGTTGTGTTGAGTCATGTGACGATGTCTAATGCAGACCATGTCGTCGTCCGGACACCGAACCCCACTTACTCGCCAAGAAAAGAGAGACCGACGCCTCGCTGCTATCATCTCCAAGCAAGTGGCAAAAGTCGTGAGTGAGGTGTATGAGAATGCCAGCAAAACGTCTGAGTAATCCCGAGCTGAAATCCCTAAGGATTCAAGCAAGGCTGCTTTCAGCTTCAAGCAGTTCAAGGCATGCGGACCGAAAGAGTTCACTGGCGAAGATGGTCCTACAGCCATGTTTCACTGGTTCGACTCAGTCGAAGTCACTCTGCGCCAGAGCGGATGCCCCGAAAATCTCCGCACTCTCAATGCTACTGGCGTCTTCCAGTCCCGCGCTCTAGACTGGTGGACTGCTGAACGAAACAAGCGTGGGAATGATGCAGCTTATGCGCTGACATGGAAGGAATTGAAGGCAATTATGATCGACGAATTCTGCCCTCCTCATGAACGCCAAAAGCTGGAGGACGAATTCTGGGGAATCAAGCAGAAGGATGGAGACAACGCTGCTCTCACTGCTCGCTTCAAGCAGCTTAGCATCATATGTCCCGATCAAGTCAAGACCTCAGATCAAGCCATCAAGAAGTACATTCGAGCTCTACCCGACTGTGTGGCCAACTTTGTTCACGCCGCCAAGCCAGCAACGATCGAAGAAACCTACCTACTCGCCGCTGAGATAAATGACAAGCGGGTAAAGTCTGGTTTCTGGGATAAGCAAACCAAGTCTCTGCACCAAGCCACAACAGCACCCACCGACACCACCTCTGCTCAATCCTCAAGGTCCTCAAGAAGGAAGAAGAAGAATAACAGCTCCAGCAACAAGAACTGTGCTGTGACAACTACTGCTGCTCCTCTCCAAGCTGTACCAGCTCAACAGCAGCAACAGCACCAGCGCTCAGCTCCAGTGATAAATGCACCGCCAGCAAAGCGTGCATACACAGGCCCTCACCCGCTCTGCCCGACGTGCTCTTATCACCATCCAGTGGGTCTGGCTTGTCATTTCTGCGTTCACTGCAACCTCTACAGACATTTCACTGAGAACTGTCGCTATGGTCCTCGTCAAGCCCCAGTTCAAGCTACTGTCAACCAAGCTCTACTTCCCGCCCCTCAAGGCCAACAAGCAGCTCCAGCACCTGCAGTCAATGCTCGAGTCTACTTTGCATGTGGTGACGCTAACCACTTTGCAAACAGGTGCCCGAATAGGGTGGTTAAGCAAGAACCCCAGCAGCAACAACCACAACAGCAGCCTCAGCAACAGCAGCAAGCAGCCCATGCCCGAACCTTCAACATCAATGCCCGTCAGGCTCAGGCAGATAACAACGTGGTTAATGGTACATTCCAAGTGAATGGTATTTATGCATCATATTTGTTTGATACTGGAGCCGATAACTGCTTTGTGTCGTTTGAATTCGAGAAGCTCCTTAGTCGTAAGCGCTCTTATCTGTCCTCGTCATTCGAAGTCGAAGTCGCTACGGGAAGAACTATTGCCGTTAATTCAGTACTCCATGATTGTACTCTCGAACTCAACAATCACATATTCCCGATCGACCTTATTCCAATGCAACTCGGAAGCTTTGACGTCATAACAGGCATGGACTTTCTTCGTGAAAACCATGCCGAAGTGGTGTGCTTTGAAAAGATGATTCGATTCTTGCTCGCGAATGGTGATCTATTGTGTGTGTACGGAGAAACGACGTCGAAAGGCCTCAAGCTCATGTCTTGTATTCAAGCCAGCAAGTATCTCCGCAAGGAATACCGAGCCTTCTTGGCCAACATTGTAGTAGCGGAGAAGGAAAAGAAAAAGAAAGTTGAAGTCAAAGACGTTCCAGTGGTTCATGAATTTCCTCAGGTGTTCCCTGACGATCTTCCCGGACTACCACCAAGTCGTGATATCGACTTCCGCATCGACCTCATTCCTGGAGCTAACCCCGTTGCCAAAGCCCCTTACCGACTCGCACCATCCGAAATGAGGGAACTCTCAAACCAACTCCAGGAATTACTCAAAAAAGGCTTTATTCGCCCAAGCACCTCTCCTTGGGGCGCACCAGTCCTTTTTTTCAAAAAGAAGGACGGATCGTTCCGGATGTGCATCGATTATTGGGAATTGAATAAGCTAACCATCAAGAACCGGTACCCCTTGCCCCGAATCGACGATCTGTTTGATCAGCTACAAGGTGCAGCATGCTTCTCAAAAATCGATCTGCGTTCAGGATATCATCAGCTACGGATTCAAGAAAAAGACATTCCTAAAACCGCTTTTCGAACCCGTTATGGCCATTACGAATTTGTTGTTATGCCCTTTGGTCTAACCAACGCACCCGCGGTTTTAATGGATCTGATGAATCGCGTGTGTAAGCCTTATCTTGACCGTTTCGTCATCGTGTTCATCGACGATGTCTTGATTTACTCCAAAACGAAAGCCGAACACGCGCAACATCTACGTTTGGTTCTCGAGTTACTTTAGGGGAACCAACTCTATGCCAAGTTCTCCAAGTGCGAATTCTGGTTGGAGGAGGTTCAGTTTCTGGGTCACATCGTGAATAGTCAGGGTATCCATGTCGATCCTGCGAAGATTGAAGCTGTCAAAAGCTGGATTACGCCTAAGAACCCGTCAGAAGCTCGTTCTTTTCTCGGACTAGCGGGCTATTATCGACGATTCATTGAAGGATTCTCCAAGATTGCTGTGCCGCTTACCGCTCTTACTCATAAGGACAAGCCTTTTGTGTGGGGAAACGCACAAGAGACCGCCTTTCAAACCCTCAAGCATATGCTGTGCAACGCTCCGATTCTTACGCTGCCCGACGGAATCGACAACTTCATTGTCTACTGTGATGCTTCTAACCTTGGTCTCGGTTGTGTTCTCATGCAGCGAGACAAGGTTATAGCCTACGCATCTCGTCAGCTCAAGATCCACGAGAAGAATTATACAACCCATGACCTCGAGTTAGGCGCGGTTGTCTTTGCATTGAAGATTTGGCGACACTACCTGTATGGCACTAGGTGTACAATCTACACTGATCACAGTAATTTACAACACATCATTAATCAGAGAGAGCTTAATATGCGTCAACGCCGATGGGTAGAACTTCTCAACGATTACGACTGTGAGATTCGTTATCACCCAGGCAAGGCGAATGTGGTTGCTGACGCACTCAGCAGGAAGAGTTACGTGCTCAGTATCCGAAACACCCAAGCCCAGCACAACCTCGAAACCCTTATTCGTGAAGCTCAACATGCTTGCTTTAACGAGTGTACATTGAAGAAAGAGAGAATCTATCACGATGGAGCTCAGTTAGTAAGCAAATCCGATGGGATATTCTATTATCTGGACCGAATTTGGATCCCTAAACGGACCGAATTGCGAAAGATTATCATGAACGAAGCCCACAAATCCCGATACTCCATTCACCCCGGCGCTGACAAGATGTACCAGGACCTTCGCTATAAGTACTGGTGGTCGGGCATGAAGCGAGATATCGCCCTATACGTTGGAAGTTGTTTAACTTGCGCAAGAGTCAAGGCTGAACATCAAAGACCTTCTGGCTTACTCGAACAACCGCCGATACCTATATGGAAATGGGAAAGTATAGCTATGGATTTCATAACAAAACTCCCGCCCACGCCATCAGGTCATGATAGTATTTGGGTCATAGTCGATCGTTTAACGAAATCAGCCCACTTTTTGCCAATACGAGAAGACTACAAGGTGGAGCGACTAGCCAAATCTACACCGACGAGATCATTTGTAATCATGGTACGCCTCGTGATATCATTTCAGATCGTGACGCCCGGTTCACTTCGCGATTGTGGGAAACGTTTCAAGCGGCCCTTGGTACGTCGCTTAACCTGAGTACTGCATTCCATCCTCAAACCGACGGACAGACTGAAAGAACGATCCGTACTCTTGAAGACATGCTCCGAGCGTGTGTTATAGATTTTGGTGGTAGTTGGAACAAACACCTGCCCTTGGTGGAATTCTCGTACAATAATAGCTATCATGCCAGCATTCAAATGGCACCTTTCGAGGCCTTGTATGGTAGAAGATGTCAATCGCCCATTGTATGGCACGAGATCGGCCACTCGCAACTAACCGGTCCCGAGATTCTACAAGAAACGACTGACAAAATCCACCAGATACGAGACAATTTGGTAAAAGCTCAGAACAGACAGAAAAGTTACGCTGATAAAAGACGCAAGCCCCTTGAATTTGAAGTTGGTGACTACGTACTCCTAAAGGTATCACCTTGGAAGGGTGTAGTGCGATTCGGCAAGAAAGGGAAACTCGCGCCTCGATATGTTGGACCTTTTAGGATTCTGGAAAGAATCGGAAAAGTCGCCTACAGACTCGAACTACCGGAGGAACTCAGTAACGTCCACCTGACTTTCCACGTCTCTAACCTCCGAAAATGCCTTGCTGATCATGATCTAATCGTACCGCTCGACGATCTTCAGGTCAACGAAACGTTACACTTCGTGGAAAAGCCTGTCGAGATCATGGATCGCCAAACCAAGCAACTCAGGCGCTCTCGCATCCCGATCGTAAAAGTCCGATGGGAAGGCAAACGAGGCGCGGAGTTCACTTGGGAATAGTAGAAAGTAACAACGCGATAAAGTTAATCAGTCAATAATCAAGCTAATCGATTCATCAATCAAACTCAAGACTCGAATTAAGCGAACTCTGGTGTTATTATATGTGTGTGTGTGCCTTGCGTGTTACTTGTGCATGTTTATTTATATGTTTGGTGTGGTATTCAAGCGAATCAATCGAAAATCAAATCGAAACTCGAAAAGCAATCGAACTCAATCGAAACCGACATCGAAACGTGACTTATAGAAGATTGTATGTTAGATATAGTGGTTGGGATTAAAAGTAATTTGACTAGGAACTCTATCGTATTCGTATCATCGTCCATCGAAATCGAAACGTTGAAAATCGTCGCAAAATACTCAAAGCGCGTCGCGGATCGAACAGGAGACATCCTGATCGAACAGGCCAGCCGATCGGCTAGCATCTTGCCAGCCGATCGAGCAGCCCATTCGATCGGAGCTCCTGGCCGATCGGCTGCCACTTTCCCCTTTTGGAAGCCTATAAATAGGTTTGTCCTTGTCTTCATTTCCACTTTTGGAAAGTTCTGACCGGCCAGCTCCTATTCTTCACTTTTTCTCAGATTTCTCTCAACTCCGGTAAGTTTTCACTCTAATTCTTGTACGTTTTTTATCATTGCATGATTCTACACCTTTCTATCTTTCAAATCTTGGATTCTAACCGTGAAATCACCAAGATCTAGGTGTTCTTGGGTGATGTCATCATGGTGTTCTTGAAGAACATCAAACTTTGGCCTCATTCAACCATGAATAGCTTAGATCTAACCGATTTCCACATAAACAAGTTAAGATCTATCAAAGATCTAAACATCCACAAGTTGTGAAGGATTGAAAGAAGGAATCCCAACTTTCTTTCAACTCTTTTACACTCAATGCCTTCAAACCGGTAGAAACGGAGCCTGAGCCAACCCACCGATCATTCCAATGGTTGGATGGTTCGAGATTCGGGTTCTATCTACGAGGTTCACCGACAGTGGGTTAAACTCTAAGCCGACGTTTCGAACCGCTCAACGGACGGATTTGGGTGATTCCTGTCCGAGCCGGAGAGACGAGAAAGAACGAAGGTATCATAGTTCAACCTGTTATCAAACTACCTCGATATAATGACATGTAACCAAACAGCCAAGTGTTAGACGAAAGCCGACCAGGTCAGTGATGCTGGCCGAACGGCTAGGCTGTTCGAACAGCCCAGCCGATCGGATATACCAGCCGATCGACCAGGCCAGCCGGTCGGCTAGCACATGGTCCCACACTTTAAAATTTCATGAAGCATAGTATCGAGGAAGGGATGTTCGATCGAACTGCGTTTGGTGAACATTACTCTTCGAATCATGAGATACTACTCTTCAGCACTTAATCGTTTTCACAACTCGTTCGTAGTAGGGAATGCCAGCCGATCGAACAGTCTGTTCGATCGAGTGACATTCTGTTGAGAACCACTTCAAAAGTTCCCAGCCGATCGATTAAGCCGGCCGATCGAACGGACCGTTCGATCGATCGACCTGAAAGGTAAGGACATTTTGGTGTTCTCATATACTACAACAAAAACTTCAAAAGTTCAAATCCCCAAACACAAACACACTAGAGGAAGAAACAATCCACTCGAATGGCCCAGCCGATCGAGCCTACCGGCCGATCGGACAGGACTACCCAATCGGATATACCAGCCGATCGAACAAACCGTCCGATCGAACCTGCCCTTCGATCGACCAGCCTATTCGATCCATCCGCATTTGTTTGCATTTCCACGTTACTCATTGTTGTACTATCGAACTATTCAGGCTAACCCTACTCTCAGCGCTCCCTTCAATCCATAACCAATCACTGTGAGTATACTCGATCCCTTTTTGCTTTTAGCACTTTTGAGTGTTTCATACGTTACCTATCAAATCACAATCAAACACAAACTATTTGAACGCTAACCGATTGCATGTGCTACTTGACTAAATGAATGCTGTTTATTATGTTTACACGTGGAGTGCTATCTACCTGCCTTAGCAACATAGTACTATAGTTTGGACTCAGCACCCGTTCTCACGGGGGTTGTTAAGGACAATTACTTGCATGGATTACGGTGGTAATCATGTATTGCGAACCGTCTCGGACGGTCAACCCGCAGTCGTTGGTATCGATGGTCCCATGTCGATAATTAACATGCTTTGTTTTCCCCTGTGTACGTGTTGGTTATGCGTAAACTATTCAAACTCTATATGCTATTATCAAACTTGTATGCTCACCTTTACATTTTATGTATTGACTTTATTTTAACGTATGTGACAGGTGCTTAAGTTGCTAGGATGCTTAGGCGCGTGGTGATGAAATCGAGGCTAGGGAGTCTAGAAATAATAAACAATTGTCTGTAATAATAATTGAATCTGAGTTGTCAGAACGGAATTATTTGCCTAGTTGCTTTCTATGATAACTTGTTTATTTATTTGGGACACGGTATGGGACGTGTCATTTAAACTGAATTTATATAATAGTTGTTGTGGAAACTTCTGGACAATCTGTTTCGCTCAGTGCCGCGCCCCGATGATTCCGCCATCGGTTGGGGTGTGACAGTATGCGCGACACATGTCCAGCGGATAAGTGAAGTAAAGAGTTGTGATCCCTAGCAACCCCTGTCCACGACACGTGCTGAGTCCAAACTATAGAACTATCGTTGCTAGAGGCGGTATAGTGTAACACTGTATAAGCATAGTACAAGCATTCAAGTACACGTATAACATGCGGGGGCGATTAGCGTTGTAAAGTGTTTACGTTGTGTGTTGTTGTGTTTTGTAAAAGAACGTATGTAACACCCAAAAGTGAGTTAAAATAAAATGGGTTCGAGTATACTCACAGTGCGTGTTTAGCTAGTAAACACAAACTTGGATTGAAGGGAGCGCGTGGGAGATTAGCCTGAGCATATAATGGTAGCGTAAATGCTGAACAGCGTGTAACCGTGTGTCGAATGGTAAAAGAAACGAATGGGGATAACCCATCCGAGTGGATGGTCATCCGAGCGGATGACCATTCGAATGGATGGCCATTCGAATGAGGTGTGGGTGTTTGTAAATCGTTTGAAAATTTTGAAGTTTTCGTTATAGCATTTAAATAATGCAAAGTATGGATACCAAGTCATCCGGTCGGATGGTCATCCAGACAGATGGCCATTCGATCGGATGGCTATTCGATTGAGTGTGTGTTTTGGAAAATTGTTAAGTATTGAAAATAATATTAAGGGATAGGTCACCTGGTCGGATGGTCATTCGATCAGATGGTCATCCGATCGGATGGCCTTTCGAGTGGGCGAGCTGGTATTTGAAAATCATTGTGAAATTTTCTAAGTAAAAGTTTTGAGTTTAACGGAGACGGTGTGATGACGTCTCGAACAACGAAAACACACCAAGGTCCAGCTCGTTCGATCGGATGGGAATCACCCCATTCGATCAGACTCACTGTTCATGATGGAGTTTCATGTTCAATCCATAAATCGGTCGTCTCTCCGGTGGAAATCCATTTTCAAGCAAGCTCTCAACTAGAGAATGAGTGGAGAGTCTGAATGAGTAAGGATTCCATCGGTTTTGTGTAGAATGTTGAAGAAAAGTTTGAAAAGAGATGAAAAGTGTTGAAATCTTGTAAAAATCGGTTGAATCATGGTGGAAATCTCTTATATTTGAACCAATCTTGATGAGATGATGTCACACAACAGTTTGCATAAGCAACCATGTGAGAACCATCTTCAAGAGGCACAAATCAGGTGATTTTAGGAAGAAAACTAGTGATTTTGATGGAGAAGGTGACGGAGAAGTGTGTAGTGATGAAGATTCTACAACATTTGAGAAGAAATACTTACGAAATAGCCTTGAATCGAGAGAAAAGTGACTTGGAGTGACTTGAGTGCGTGCTGGTCGGATGGAGCTGTCACATCAGTGAACAGTTGTGTACGGTGGGTATTTATAGAGTGAGAGAGGAGGGTTAAGGCGGTGGAGCGTGCAAGGTGTCGGATGGCCAGTCGATCAGATGGCCATCCGGTCGGATGTCCATTCGATCGGCCAGGTTGCGTTTTGTTGGTTTCCAACTTTGGTTTCGTGTGTTAAGCGCTGTGTTGCATTTAAGCGAGTTGCGAGTAAGCTTCTTAAGTGTGTGTGTATGTGTGTCAAAAGAGAACGAGAGAAAATATGCAGACCTGGAAGCGGGTGGATACAGTATCCATGTCGTGAAGGTATGTAAAATGACCTAAAGAAAAAAAAATCGTGAACTTCCACTAAAAAATAGAAAATGTTATGTAACAAACAGGTCCTTTTTTCTGGATAAATTTTGAAGGGTGTGTTTTGTTTTGCAGGCCCAGTAGAACCATCATTAAAAAAACAAAGAAAAAAAGCATCAAAACTCAAATACCTTGTTAATCTTGTGGTTAATTAATATTCCCAGAATTCGAAGCTCAGCATCTTCATGAGATAACTCAACCTGTTACACAAAGCATCAACCAATTAGCTATCAAACAATAAAGAACAAGAACGTTTCAATGTTCGTTGCGATGCATGAATAAATATCTCTAAATAAAAGGTTAAACAACCATGGAGTAGATCATTACGATGCAGGAATAAATATCTCTAAATCAAAGGTTAGTTACCTGCATCACCACCCTATGGACAACCAACATGTTATCAACCTTTACTACACATTCTTCAGTTCCCTGCACCAGGAATATGTCTGTGTAATTAATAAATCTTAAGAATACAAATCAAGAATTATAGATCACTTACCATTGAATCCAGACGGCTACTTCCGTCTAACATCGATGCCCAGTGGAGAATTAGGGTTTACCCACGGTGATAGATGCGGCTCTCTAGATAGATGCGGCTTAGAATATGAATAAAATGGAGAATTGGGGTTTGATTTATAATGTTGCGTCCATGTGAGATTTTCCACTTCAACCCCTTGTTTTAGGGTGAGGGTATTGATACAAAACTTAAAAACAATAGAAAAACAAAAATGAGTTTCCTAGTGAAGAAAAAAGAGAAAATGATAGTACATCAGTGGTCTGTCGAAACATCTTTGAACTTAAAATGAAAAACGATAAGCAGCTCTATATAAGATGTATTGGTAGGCTCATAATCATTTTAAAGTGTGCAGGGTTATATAAACTTAATCGACTGAAGACCGTGTGGAAACTGCTCATTAGCACATGGTCTTGGTATCGAAATTTTGTATGATAGATTGCCGAGGTTCTGAGATACGTGGTCTTTATGCTATTTATCATATGGGTATCATGGTTGATTCTTTTACCGAAAACAACGGGGACACAAGTCTAGAACTTCCATGATACCATGCATACGTGTACATATCATACATACATGTATATAATACATGATGCATACGACCATCAATAAGTGATAAAAATATCACATTCACCCCCCGAATAAGTGATTCTAAATCACATCTATCATCCGAGAGTCAAGTTCGTCTCTTTGTCGATAAGATGGTACTAACCTGTTCACGGACTTGCTCTTGTGCCCTGCATGCATCGAATATCAAGTTCCTCATTAATAAGTGATTTTATCACACAGGGCTTGTATTCATCCTCGAATAAGTGAGTATCTCACATCATATACGTTGAAAACAGATGATAAATGGTATACTCACCAGTAAGATGAACTCTCATGCATACCTTGATACGGGAATGTGTCGTGAGTGGATGAACACCGGTCGGTAAGTATAAATCATACCTTAATCGTATCCCCTAACCGCGAGTACATCTGATAAGTTGAGCTTTAGTGGACAACAATACCGATAATCGCTATAGGATGCTTATCTAAATGTTAATTAATTGAACAACAAGAGCGTTTTAGCAAGACCCTACACTGATATAATTCCCTTACCCTCAAAATTCACTAAAAGAATGTTTGTAAATATTTATTTACATTTCTCCATTTCTGCGTCTCTGTATATATTTATTTACTGCTTTCCGTATTTACATTTGAAATATTCAAAAATACCAAAAAGATTTTAGGTGTGTTTTAATATAAACTTTATAAAAGCCAAAAGGATTTTATTTCTATTTTATTTTTGATTACCCAATGTTGGAACTCGAGTCTTTTCCACCTGAAACCTGATCGAAACCTAAAACAATTGCATCTTCATAAACGGTCAAAGTTAACAAATTTTGAAAGTTAAAGGATTAAAATTGATCAAATTTTTAATCTTTCAAATTGTTGTCGGACGGTAGTTGATTGAGAGTTGGTCACATGTGTATCGTTTGTTTATATTGATTATATTCCAAGTGATTGTTCTCACGCGTTTAGCTCAGTTGTGTGTGTAGATGCGGCATCCGAACTAGCTAAAGGAAAAGAGAACGTGTTAGATGACAAGCTTTGGAATGAAGACACGACATGGATGCAATCAAAGCATCAACGTCTCACGAGCAACGTTCAAGGGGGAGTTTACTGATGCACCTCTTGACTATGACAAGCGGAGACATCTGAAGATCCTGCAATGTGAAGAACGAACCATCATGAGCAACATCCGAGGGGGAGTTTGTTGATGCATATTAGTGTGGATGCGGCTCGTTTCGGTTCGACTATGTTACGAAGTTGTCACACCCCCAAAATCCACCCGCGGATAACACCCGCTTCGGGGGCGTGACTGACCAGGATCCAGCCACCAATTATACTAAGCATTGGTTAATATTAAAGTAATACTTGCTAACCATAAAAATTAGCAAATATCAAGTTCAGAGTTAAAGGTTTTAAAGTTTAAACAGTAACAAGTAGCGGAAGCATAATTAAATAGTTTTTAAACAGTGTTCATAAGGTAAGCATAATAAATGCCCAACACACGGGCAGACGACCACTACACATCCCAAGTAGCTGCTCCAGTCACTGGCCACCTGCAAAGCATGCAGTAAAGGGGTCAACAATAATGCTGAGTGAGTTCACTAGTTGTCCAGTTTTAATTACCAAAAACTTGTTTCACCAGTTAATTTATCCGTTTATACATGCCATGGGGAGCTACCCCAAAAGTTAGCGACTAAACTGTTTTTCCAATACCGAACACTAGGTAACCGAATGCGTTTCCGCAGGATGCCCCGATGTCAATGTTCTATCATCATTGACGGATGCCTGAGTACATTAGTTCACGACCGATCCCATACCATGGCACGGTGTGAGGCTGGTAAGACCTAAATAGCGCTATCAACTAATAACCCGTTCGCCTGGCACCGGCGACTAATCGGTATTATGTAGTAGGGACTTGAGTGATAGAGTTGCGTTTAGTGCCGTTAGTTGCAATCCGTATAAACAGTAATTAACTAAAAAGGTTTCCCAATACAAGGGAAGATAAAGTAAGTTGTTTCCCAATAACTAGGGAAGGAGTGTAGACGGTATCCCCTTTACAAGGGGATAGGGTTGTTTTAGTCTCGTGTCCCAAACCACCGGGACGCATGCTTTTAAGTTGTGAACTCACCTTGGGTTGCTCGGTATGATACGTTACTTGGTTAAGTATGTTGGTCACCACGTCCTAACATGGTTACCAAATATGGGTCAAGTCGGGTACAAGTAAACACGTATAAGACACACTTAACGTAAATGCAGATAACCACAGTAGCAGGTAGACATGCAGCCCAGTCAACAGGAAGTCCAACATACAAACAGTGGGGCTATTGGGCCGAAGCAGTTACACAAGCAATCCAGTTAACAGACAATCCAACAAGTACGTTGGCCCAATATCAGCCCAGTCGAGACGGAGGTGACTCGCAACCAAGGTTGCGACTCGCAAGCGAGGTCTCGGTTCGTCATGCTTTGGTTGCGACTCGCAATCAGAGATTCCGACTCGCAACCGGCGATTCCGACAAAGCAGCTGTGGTTACGACTCGCAATCAGATCGATACGCGTTGATTACGACTCGCAACCGGGAGGTCTCGACAGATCTTGGTGCGGTCTCGAGTAGCAACCAAAGGTTGCGACTCGCAACCGTAGTTACGTGTGCATGAAGACCTTCTAGAACCTGTCATATGTACGAACCAATGGAAATGCATTTTCATGAAACCAATATGTACCATTTCCACTAAAACATGTTTTCTTGTCTGATTACAAACCACAACAGATCAAACAAGCACAATTTCAAATATTTATCATGTTCATAACACATTCAAATTGTTCTTCACACATTCAACATATTCAATCACAAGTATCCAACTGACAATTAACCAAAATCAGGTTATTCAAGCAATATTTAACCACAATCTCAAATCATGAAAGTCATGAACACTCAATCCAACATCATGTCCAAATCCCCTTTAACCAAACCCTTGTTAACCGGAAACAAAACTATCTCCCCCAAAACCGAATACTCACATACTTTCATAAACATTCACCCTAAGTTATCTAGGCATGCTTTTCAAACATAATCAAGCATCAAATCTTTTATCCGAAATTTATATCATCATCCTATATTAATACAAGCAAGAATCATGGTAACACATAGTGACCTTATTAACACATGAACATCTAGAAAGAGCTAAAACCACTAACCGGTTATAGATTCAAGGTGTGCGGGTATGATGGATCGATGAATGAGCTCCCGGTTGGCGGTTCCGAGCTAAAACCGAGTAGGTTCTTGATGTTGGTTGACCCGAGAAGAAGGAGAAGGATGAGAAGAGTGGTCTTGGTTGCTAGAGCTTTAGGGTTTTGGTGTGAGAGATGAGAGTGTGAGAAGAGAGTGTGTAAAATGGTTAAGGGAGGTGGGGTTGGGTTTATATAGTGTTGCGAGTGTGGGCTTGGGTTGGGTTTAATTCCTACGAGGCCAAGGCCTAGCCGGCCCATTACTAATGTTCACTCGAGACCATGGTCTCGAGTCGGGTTGCTTGTGGTTTCGGTTTACGTGTATAACACTTATATATATATATACATACACATAAGCAAATCGGCACATAACACATAATAGCAAATAGTTTTTATATATTTTTACTGTTAGTCGATTACGTACACGTTTGTTACATCGAAAGGTTATCCGGAAAGATCCGAGGTGTCACATTATCCCCAAGTTTTAGGAACTTTCGTCCCGAAAGTTAAGGCAGCCACTGTCAAGCTAGTGTAAGTGAAAGCGTTTCAACGGGGTGTCACATCATTCCCCCGTTAGTTTGGAATTTCGTCCCGAAATTCGTTCGTAGCTTCAGTGCTGGGATTTTCGTTAGGGAACAGCTGGGGATACTTGTGCTTCATCTGGTCTTCCCGCTCCCAGGTATACTCTGGGCCACGTCGCGAGTTCCAACGAACTCGTACAAGGGGTATCTGGCTACGTTTGAGGATTTTGATCTCTCGATCAGTGATCTCAATCGGTTCCTCAGTAAAGTGTAGCTGTTCGTCAATCGTCAGTTCCTTAAAAGGAATCACAAGTGTTTCATCCGACAAACACTTCTTCAGGTTGGATACGTGGAAAACGTTATGTACCGCACTCAGTTCTTCAGGCAGGTTCAATCTATAAGCAACCTTACCGATCTTCTCGGTAATTTCGAATGGTCCGATATATCGCGGATTAAGCTTGCCCCGTTTACCAAAGCGAACCACACCCTTCCAGGGTGAGACTTTAAGTAGAACCCGGTCACCGACCTGGAATTCCAATGGTTTCCTACGCTTATCAGCGTAGCTCTTCTGACGGTCACGAGCTGCCGCCATGCGTTGTCTGATCTGGGCAATCTTCTCCGTTGTATCTACCACCATCTCTGGGCCCGTGATTTGACTATCACCGATTTCCGCCCAGCAGAGAGGTGACCGGCATTTACGACCGTACAATGCCTCAAAAGGTGCTGCCTGAATGCTAGTGTGGTAGCTGTTGTTGTATGAGAACTCTACTAACGGTAGATGCTTCTCCCAGTTCTTGCCAAAGTCGATCACACACGCTCTAAGCATGTCTTCTAGAGTTTGGATGGTACGTTCGGACTGTCCATCCGTTTGCGGGTGATAAGCAGTGCTCATATCCAAACGTGAGCCAAAGCATTTGTGCATAGCTTGCCACAATTCCGAAGTAAATCGAGCGTCTCGGTCGGAAATAATCGAGGTTGGCACTCCGTGCCTCGAAACTACTTCCTTTAAGTAAATCTCTGCCAAGGTAGAAAACTTGTCTGTTTCCTTAATAGCCAGAAAGTGCGCGGACTTGGTCAATCGATCTACGATTACCCAAATAGCATCATTTCCTCGTTGAGATCTAGGTAACCCTGTAACAAAATCCATGGAAATTTGCTCCCATTTCCATTTCGGGATTTCTGGTTGTTGGAGTAGACCTGCTGGCTTCTGGTATTCTGTCTTGACTCTCGCGCAAGTCAAACATTTGCTAACGTATGTTGCTATGTGGGCCTTCATACCAGGCCACCAGTAGGTAGTCTTTAAATCATGGTACATCTTGTCCGAACCAGGATGTACTGAGTAGCGGGACTTGTGGGCTTCGTCCATCACGAGTTCACGTAAACCTCCAAAGAGTGGAACCCAGATACGCCCTGTCACATAGTAAGCACCATCTTCTTTCTGTTCCATTTGCTGTTTCGATCCACGCAGAGACTCAGCCCTAATGTTTTCCGGCTTCAATGCTTCAACTTGGGCATTTCGAATCTGGGTAGGGAGGTTAGACTGGATGGTAAGTTGCAGTGCTCGCACGCGCTTTGGTACGGTGTCCTTTCGACTGAGGGCGTCTGCCACGACATTGGCCTTGCCCGGATGATACTTGATGGCGCATTCGTAGTCATTCAAGAGTTCGACCCATCGACGCTGTCGCATGTTCAATTCCTTTTGCCTAAAGATATGCTCGAGACTCCTGTGATCGGTGTAAATAGTGCACTTGGTACCGTACAGGTAATGTCTCCATATCTTAAGAGCAAAAACCACTGCTCCTAGTTCCAAGTCGTGCGTCGTGTAGTTCTTCTCATGCGTCTTGAGTTGTCGAGAGGCGTAGGCGATAACTTTCTCGCGTTGCATTAGCACGCAACCGAGCCCATGAATAGACGCATCGCAGTAAACCACAAAGTCGTCCGTGCCGTCAGGCAACGAGAGAATAGGAGCGCTACAGAGGTTATCCTTAAGCCTCTGAAAGGCAGATTCCTGTGCTGTATTCCACTTGTAGGCGACGCCTTTCTGAGTGAGTGTTGTGAGAGGTTGTGCAATCTTGGAGAATCCCTGAATGAATCTGCGGTAGTAGCCTGCCAAGCCCAAGAATTGGCGAATTTCAGTGGGGGTCTTAGGCGTAGGCCAGTTCTTTATCGATTCGATCTTAGCTGGGTCGACGTGAATTCCGTCCTTATTAACTACATGACCGAGGAAATGGACTTCCCGAAGCCAGAAGTCACATTTAGAGAATTTGGCGTACAGTTGCTCGTTGCGAAGAAGTTCGAGGATAAGGCGTAGGTGCTGTTCATGCTCTTCTTGACTCTTCGAGTAAATCAAGATGTCATCGATAAACACAATCACAAATTTATCGAGGTAAGGTTTACATACGCGGTTCATAAGATCCATGAACACTGCAGGTGCGTTGGTCATTCCAAAAGGCATGACGAGGAACTCGTAATGACCATAACGAGTCCTGAATGCAGTCTTGGAGATGTCTTCATTACGAACTCTCAGCTGATGATAGCCTGATCGCAGGTCAATCTTTGAATAGTAGCTCGACCCTTGCAACTGATCGAATAGGTCGTCGATGCGCGGGAGAGGGTAACGATTCTTGATGGTAACCTTGTTCAACTCACGATAGTCGATGCACATTCGGAATGTGCCATCCTTCTTCTTGACAAAGAGTACTGGGGCTCCCCAGGGTGATGAACTAGGACGGATAAATCCTTTATCCAATAGTTCTTGTAGTTGCGTAGAGAGTTCCTTCAGTTCTGCAGGAGCCAATCGGTACGGTGCACGAGCTATGGGTGCTGCTCCGGGAGCTAGCTCGATTTGGAATTCGACCTGACGGTGAGGAGGGAGTCCAGGTAGTTCCTCAGGAAATACTTCGGGATAATCGCGTACTATAGGAAAATCTTCAATCCTCTTTTCCTTTTCGCGAGTATTGGTGACGAGTGCTAGGATAGCGGTGTGCCCTTTCTGTAAACACTTCTGGGCTTTTAGAAGCGAGATAATGCCTGTGACTTCTCCACTTTTGTTGCCTTTGACGATGAGGGGTTGACCAGAACGGCGAGGTATACGAACTGCTTTCTCTTGACAGAGGATCTCAGCACGATGTTTGGATAACCAATCCATACCAATAACAACGTCGAAGCTTCCAAGTTTGACAGGGAAAAGATCGATACTAAACGTATGGCCAGACAATTCTAGGGTGCAGTCGTGGATCACGTGCGTGGCCTCGATGTTCTTACCATTAGCTATCTCGACGGTATGCTTAGAACTTAATAATGCGGGCGAATGCTTAAGTTTCTTACTAATGCGAAGGGATACATAACTGGCATCGGCACCGGAATCAAATAACACAGAAACATAACGATCATCAAGTAGGAACTTACCCGCCACGACGTTGGGATCGTTCCTAGCTTCTCCAGCTCCAATCACGAAAGCTCTGCCCCTTGCATTTCCAGCATTGTTATTCTGCTCATTGTTCCCAGCTCCCTGGTTGTTGTTGCGATTCTGATTCAGTTCAGGGCAATCCTTTCGCATGTGCCCTGTTGCCCCACATTTAAAACAAGCTCTGTTGTTTCCCTGCTGCTGTTGCTGTTGAGGTTGTTGCTGATTCTGCCTTGCTGGGAACTGACTTCTGCAATCCTTGGCTTCGTGCCCCATCTTGTGGCATCGCTGACACTGACCCTTGTTACATGCCCCATTGTGGTGCCTGTTACACTTGTTGCACTTAGGGTAGTTTCCCCGGTAGCCACCCTGTTGTTGATTGCCCTTGCTGTTGTCAGTTTTCCTTTGCTGAGCTGGGGCTTGAGTAGGGTTAGCATCCTTGCCCTGATTTCCATCCCACTTCCGTTTGTTGTCACTAGGACTTCCTTCCGCAGCACTGATCCTTTTGGGCAACCTGCCCTCTTCCACAGCCTGATCCGTGAGTTTGTGAGCAAGTCGAACGATCGGCTGAATGGTAGTGTGGTTGGCTGAAGTCACGTGGCTTCGAATTTCTGGAGCCAGACCCTTGATGTACAGTTCGATCCTTCGGTACATAGGTCGAGACATGTTTGGACAAAGAGCAGCATAGTCGTTGGACAGCTTGGTGTAGGTCTCAATCTCTGACCCAACCATCTTGAGTTCATAGTACTCATTCTCAAGCTTGTGGATGTCATCCCTGTGACAGTACTCTTCCTTGATCATATCCTTGAAATCTTCCCACGCAGTAGCGTTTGCAGTCTCCAAGCCAAGCATTTGAATTTGCGCCTTCCACCATGAAAGTGCGCTTCCCTCTAGAGTACCAGTAGCAAACTTCACCCAATTAGCAGTTGGGCATTCACAGACAGCAAAAACAGCTTCGACCTTCTCAATCCAGTGCAGAAGGCCTATGGCACCCTCCGTGCCATTGAAAGGAAGAGGCTTGCAATCCATAAAGGTCTTGAAGGTACAAACACGTGGTTGCACAGGTGCAGGCTGACCTATCGGGTGAGCTGCGAAAGCTGCAGCCACAGTGTTGAGCAGGCTAGTGAACTGAGCCGGGGTCATGTTGACGTTTCCTCGTCCGCGTCCACTCATTGTCTTCATAACCAGAAAACATAGTATGAGTGTGATGTCGTAACATAGCGAGAATAAGATAGAAGAGAGAAGACGCATCTATCTAATCAGGTAACTAGTACGTATAGTAAAGCAGAAAGCATAAGACAAGTAAGCAAGTAACTATGGGTCCGAGCTATGAGGTCAGATAAGTCGAGCCTTGTACTTGGAGTGTAGTGTCGTCACGAGTCACGGGTTATAGTCTGGTTTTTCTCAAAAAGATTTTTCCCCTTTTTAAAACCAAGTTCACTATAACCAATGGCTCTGATACCAATCTGTCACACCCCCAAAATCCACCCGCGGATAACACCCGCTTCGGGGGCGTGACTGACCAGGATCCAGCCACCAATTATACTAAGCATTGGTTAATATTAAAGTAATACTTGCTAACCATAAAAATTAGCAAATATCAAGTTCAGAGTTAAAGGTTTTAAAGTTTAAACAGTAACAAGTAGCGGAAGCATAATTAAATAGTTTTTAAACAGTGTTCATAAGGTAAGCATAATAAATGCCCAACACACGGGCAGACGACCACTACACATCCCAAGTAGCTGCTCCAGTCACTGGCCACCTGCAAAGCATGCAGTAAAGGGGTCAACAATAATGCTGAGTGAGTTCACTAGTTGTCCAGTTTTAATTACCAAAAACTTGTTTCACCAGTTAATTTATCCGTTTATACATGCCATGGGGAGCTACCCCAAAAGTTAGCGACTAAACTGTTTTTCCAATACCGAACACTAGGTAACCGAATGCGTTTCCGCAGGATGCCCCGATGTCAATGTTCTATCATCATTGACGGATGCCTGAGTACATTAGTTCACGACCGATCCCATACCATGGCACGGTGTGAGGCTGGTAAGACCTAAATAGCGCTATCAACTAATAACCCGTTCGCCTGGCACCGGCGACTAATCGGTATTATGTAGTAGGGACTTGAGTGATAGAGTTGCGTTTAGTGCCGTTAGTTGCAATCCGTATAAACAGTAATTAACTAAAAAGGTTTCCCAATACAAGGGAAGATAAAGTAAGTTGTTTCCCAATAACTAGGGAAGGAGTGTAGACGGTATCCCCTTTACAAGGGGATAGGGTTGTTTTAGTCTCGTGTCCCAAACCACCGGGACGCATGCTTTTAAGTTGTGAACTCACCTTGGGTTGCTCGGTATGATACGTTACTTGGTTAAGTATGTTGGTCACCACGTCCTAACATGGTTACCAAATATGGGTCAAGTCGGGTACAAGTAAACACGTATAAGACACACTTAACGTAAATGCAGATAACCACAGTAGCAGGTAGACATGCAGCCCAGTCAACAGGAAGTCCAACATACAAACAGTGGGGCTATTGGGCCGAAGCAGTTACACAAGCAATCCAGTTAACAGACAATCCAACAAGTACGTTGGCCCAATATCAGCCCAGTCGAGACGGAGGTGACTCGCAACCAAGGTTGCGACTCGCAAGCGAGGTCTCGGTTCGTCATGCTTTGGTTGCGACTCGCAATCAGAGATTCCGACTCGCAACCGGCGATTCCGACAAAGCAGCTGTGGTTACGACTCGCAATCAGATCGATACGCGTTGATTACGACTCGCAACCGGGAGGTCTCGACAGATCTTGGTGCGGTCTCGAGTAGCAACCAAAGGTTGCGACTCGCAACCGTAGTTACGTGTGCATGAAGACCTTCTAGAACCTGTCATATGTACGAACCAATGGAAATGCATTTTCATGAAACCAATATGTACCATTTCCACTAAAACATGTTTTCTTGTCTGATTACAAACCACAACAGATCAAACAAGCACAATTTCAAATATTTATCATGTTCATAACACATTCAAATTGTTCTTCACACATTCAACATATTCAATCACAAGTATCCAACTGACAATTAACCAAAATCAGGTTATTCAAGCAATATTTAACCACAATCTCAAATCATGAAAGTCATGAACACTCAATCCAACATCATGTCCAAATCCCCTTTAACCAAACCCTTGTTAACCGGAAACAAAACTATCTCCCCCAAAACCGAATACTCACATACTTTCATAAACATTCACCCTAAGTTATCTAGGCATGCTTTTCAAACATAATCAAGCATCAAATCTTTTATCCGAAATTTATATCATCATCCTATATTAATACAAGCAAGAATCATGGTAACACATAGTGACCTTATTAACACATGAACATCTAGAAAGAGCTAAAACCACTAACCGGTTATAGATTCAAGGTGTGCGGGTATGATGGATCGATGAATGAGCTCCCGGTTGGCGGTTCCGAGCTAAAACCGAGTAGGTTCTTGATGTTGGTTGACCCGAGAAGAAGGAGAAGGATGAGAAGAGTGGTCTTGGTTGCTAGAGCTTTAGGGTTTTGGTGTGAGAGATGAGAGTGTGAGAAGAGAGTGTGTAAAATGGTTAAGGGAGGTGGGGTTGGGTTTATATAGTGTTGCGAGTGTGGGCTTGGGTTGGGTTTAATTCCTACGAGGCCAAGGCCTAGCCGGCCCATTACTAATGTTCACTCGAGACCATGGTCTCGAGTCGGGTTGCTTGTGGTTTCGGTTTACGTGTATAACACTTATATATATATATACATACACATAAGCAAATCGGCACATAACACATAATAGCAAATAGTTTTTATATATTTTTACTGTTAGTCGATTACGTACACGTTTGTTACATCGAAAGGTTATCCGGAAAGATCCGAGGTGTCACAGAAGTGAAGACCGAGGTCAAGATATCCTCCTGTCTTGACTCGGTATGGCGTTTAGATTGTATTTAATGTAAAACAGTTATGCATGTGCTAATGATAGTTGTTTGTGTATTAATTCATGTTGTTTGTATCAAGTTCTGCAAGTATGTGTCTGTGTGCAGCCAACCCACGAAGAACTCACTTCTTGGTAGGAGTATGTTTCAAGAAAAATCAGGTTCTCAAAAGACATTATTCAACCACATGAAGTCAACGAAGAACCATGCATATTTCGTGAGTTATTTTTCATCTAGCATGGAACCCACGAATGACCATGTCCACGAAGAATGTCTTATGCATGCAATGTATAGAGGTTCACCAAGAACCTTCTTCGGCCCTTTAGTAGTTCGCTGATATAAAGTCAACGAAGAACCCATATTCTTCGTGGGTTAACATCTTTCGTGGGCCAATGTATGGGCCCAGTACCATCTTTCGTAAGGGGTTGGCATTTTGGCTATAAATATTACACACTTGCAGAACACAGAACAGTAAGAGAGCACACCAGTAGAGTTGAGAGCATTTTCTTTTATTATCTTTGTACTGTTACTCTGCTGAATCAATACACTTGAGCTTTAAACTTTGAATCTTTTCTTATGTTTGTGTGTTCTTGGCTTGATTGCATACACACTTGGATTTCGCACTCGTGTGTGTGTTAAATAACAAGGAAGTAGGTTTATCTTGATCCTCCGAGTGGACCTACAAAAACGCCATAAAAACACCCTGTTCAGAAGATCATCATGAAAATACCTAGTTAAAAACGCTATAAAATATCCCGTTCAGAAAAACGCCATAAAAAACCCAGTTAATTTTTTCAAAAAGTATATCAATATTATACTCGTCGGAAAGATTAAAAAACGCTGGATTTTATGGTTTAATTTTTTTAAATAATCATGTATAAAAAAGTTATTGACGTTTTAAATACGATGGGTGAAATGACATGTGCTTAGCATGTGCATACTTGTTTCAATCTTCCCAATTTACCCCTCCTAGTAATTGTAAGGTTCCCAATATTTACAAAAACGTCACAGCATCAAGACCACGTATAGACCACATATCTCAGACCTGGACAATCTATCAAACGAAATTTGGGTTCCAATACCGTATGCCAATGAATGGTTCCCACACAGTCTTCAGCCCGCTATTTTTATATCGCCCTTCATACTTTAAAGTGATTGTGAACCTACCGATACATTGTTAATAGAGTTACTTATCATTTAACCGTTTTAAGTATGATGTTTCTCCATACTACTGTATCATTTCTCTTTTCTCGCCAGAAAACTCAGTTTTGTTTTTCTCTTGTTTTGTCTTTTTGATGTTTTTCAATGTTTTTGTATTTTTCTAGTTGGAATTTACTCCCCCTAAAATTCAAAAACTAAATTAAATTTTAAGGACATATTTTTGAATTTTCTCAACAAAAGGTATTTACAAAAAAAATATATATATGGGAAAGGTTATCATACAAAAACCCTTATCGTACATCATGTACGCGAAGGGCGTAACCGTCCGATCAGGCACTAATCACGCATGGGACACAAAATAACGCATGGGATCCTTTTTTTTACCTAATCACGCATTGGAACATTATTACGCATGTTCATTTTGTCAAACCTTGCTGATAATAACGCATGGAACATAATTATGCAAGTTCTATAGTTTGTCGCGTACGATAATGTAGGATAAGGCTTTTTGTACATTATACTTATTCTATATATATATATATATATATATATATTTCACAATATGGATTAACTCTTGTTTTACCCTAATGCCATTTACCAAAAGTAATTAATCAGAACGTGAGTTATCAAAAGCTTTGGTAAATGAGTCAGCATGTTAGTAGTCGATGTGCACCTTAACAATACATAAATACATACTTTAGAAAAATGCAATAAAAAATCACCTTCATAAACAACCTTTTTATGTTACTTTTTCCTTAAGAAATATTGCTATAGTATACTCATTTGAGAGATAAAACGCTTTGTGTTATAGTTTTACGGTGTAATTTAAAAAAAAATCGCGTATAAAAAACTTGTGGGCATGTGATTAACATATGCACCTTATTTGATAAGATATAATACAATACTACATAAATGCTACGATATGATATGATACGATTGGATATATCATATGATATTAATTGATATGTTATGATATGACATGTAATCGTCATGTATCACATCATATCAAGGGAAAAAAACATTTTTTCATAAGCTTTGGTTTTAAATCTGTCACACAAAATATTTGGTTTATTCTTCATAGGTTGGGTTTGGGCTAAAGGATATAAGGTATAACATTTTAAAACATCAAGTAAAAAACTAACAATTTTTAAGATAAAGACACCGCCTGAAATTTTCTATATAAATAAAGTACAAAACTTGTAATTCGCTCTATATTTATTTAAGATTCACGTAATATTAGTTTGGTTAAATAAGATAATATTATACAAAATTATACTCTTATTACATTTATGAAACCATATTATAACATATCATATCTTATGCTATGCTGTGTTATATTACACATTAGATTGTAGTGTAATGCATGATATTTATTGTGTTATGTTGTAGTGTATGGTATTCTATTTCTTTTGATATGATATGATATGATATAAATGCTATAATACGATTGGATACTTTATGATATGATATTATTTAATATGATATGATAAGTAAGACATGGCATGCGATTTGTAACGTAGACACATCGTATTATGTCATCATATCACATAACATTATATCATGCTATCACTACTTTGAAAACCGGTATGGTTGAAAGAAAATTGAAGAAACCAAAAAATTGAAAATCATATTTTTATCTTAAGTTTACGGTTGCTATGTAATACAAAATTTTAAGAAAACAAATTTTCTTTTTAAATTTTTTTTTCTTTTACCATTCAAGCCAAGCTTGTACCTAGTTATGGTTGGATTTGACTCACGAACAAACTTACATGTTTATCAAATTGTTCTTAGATGCAGCTGAATACAAACATACAAAGACTTTACATAATCATTTTAAACTTTTTTTTAAGAAAATACAAAGAATCAACAAATAATTACTTTAAACTTCTTTCTTTGATAGTCATAACTTATAAAATAATTACAAGTATTAAAAAAACAATTACAGGTATTAAAAAAACATAGCAAATGTTAAACCCTTGAATAACTATTTATACAATAAATGTATTATAGGAATGGATTACAAGATAGACATGAAATTATACAAGAGTGTATCTTTCTCGAAAACTTCTAATCTTTAACGAATCATCACAACTAACTCTCTGAATTGCTTTAAAACTAATATTCAAAACCTTTTTCCACCACGACGGAGGGAGCATTGCTACCACATGCTAAGTCTTCCTGCTCTCTTATTCTGATTTTCGGCACTTTTACTTGTTAACTTGACTTCCTTTTAGTTGATGTGGTCTTTGCCTTTGAAACCTCTTTGGCTGTGGTAACCATGGCATACATAGACCACTTCCTTCTCTAGTTTTTGTTTGGCTTCTATAACCAAGCTATGTAGGTCTTGAAGCCTTTATGTGTCGTTGAGAAGCTTAGCAATAGTCAGCTGCTTCTTCCAATATCTAGAACAATAAAATACCCAGCAAAAAGACTAAGAAAATCCACATTTAACTCAAAACGAGAAAACCATATTTCAATGCATTTTAAATACAAATAATTCAAGTAGTCAATGTCAAGGAGGACTCGCCTACCACATGCCGCGCAACAATAACTGCCCTCTGAATCTTGAACCACAATGCGTTTTCCTTCTGCGTCATCGATAGGAGAGAACTTCTACATGACACCAATATAAAAAGTTAAACAACCATGGAATAGATCATTACGATGCAGGAATAGACATCTCTAAATATTTAAAAAAAAGTTTGATCAGAAAAGTCATTATTGAGGTTAGTTACCTGAATCACCCTATGGACAACCAACATGTTATCAACTTTTGCTACACATTCTTCACTTCCCTGCACCAGGAATATATATGTCAGTGTAATTAACAAATCTTAAGAATACAAACGAAGAATTATAGAGCGCTTACCATTGAATCCAGACGGCTACTTACGTCTAACATCGATGCCCAGTGGAGAACTAGGGTTTACCAACAGCGGCAGATGCGGCGCTCTTGATGCGTGATAATAATAAGGAGAATTAGGGTGTACTTATAATGGTGGTTCATGTGAGATTTTTCACTTCAACCCCTTGTTTTAACACTCTTTTCTATCTATTAATTACCTCTTTTGTCCTTTCATTTTGTATATTGACTAAAATATATATTTAGTTGTGCATAAGTGTCAGTTTCTTGTTAGTTGAATAGTCAATTTTGGAGCTTTTCGATGTTGTTAAGATTTTGAGGTACATTTTAATACGAGAGTGATATGTTCATGATGTGTTTTGACGTTGCGATAATCTAATTGTAGACGTTCATGCAAATTATGACAACACTTAAATGTTTGCATTTTAAATCTAATCATGTAATACAAATATATATATAACAATTTTCATAACATACTCTAACAACGACAAGGAAATAAGCACTCGGGCAATTACTTTCTTGGTAGATGTTAAGATTTCAGTTTAGATTCATTCAAGATTCGTCCTATCATCTTAAGAGTGACGGCGGGTAAAGATTGCAAAGCCAGGTTTGGAGCGTTGGGTTTTTGTTTAGATTTTGAGGTTCACATACTTGGAACTTACAGATGTTTATATTAGTTTTCATATCACATAATCAGGGCGTACCTTTGTGGGGGGCGGAGGGGGCAATCCCCCCTGAACTTTTCGCTAGTTAGTGGAGAGTTTGTAGTTTTCGTATAAAATTTTTTTGGTATATATGTTTTTGACCCCCCGGTTTTATAGAAATTTTTGGTATATACGTTTTTCGACCCCCGGACGGAAATCTTAAGCTTCGGCACTGCACATAGTGGTCTACCTCTGTATCACTTTAAACCAACTTCATTAAAACACACATTCATGTCTATAAAGGAGCACATTCTTGTTACAACCGCCTCTTCCACATAACTCACATAGAAATACGTATTTTGTTGGGTAATAATATATAACATGTGCTAGGTGCAGATTCAGGAAATTTACTATGGTGACAACCATGAAGTTTAGAAGCGCACAAGTAATTTCTTAGATTCTTCATAGATTTGAATAATGTAATTTAGATCCGATTAAGATTCGTACTTTCATTTTTAGGGTGATAACGTGTAAAGATTTCATAGCCGTTTGGTACGTTTTGTTTTTCTTAGATCTCCATGTACATTTTTGCATGAAGGTAATATATATGTTTGCGATGTGTTTTAACATTTTGATAGAAAAACCTATGCACAATCGAGAAGTTCTCAAAAAAATCTAATTAACACTTAATTTGAAATCCCTTGTGAATAATGAGTGTCATGTCTATATATGTACAGATTAATATTATAACGGGTTAAGAAACACAAATTATATCATGATTTTAAGGTTTTTAAGCTTTGGTAAAAGTTGACCCAAACCAAATTACCCACGTTCTTGATTTCAACATATAAACAATATTAATTAGTTTTCTTAGGGGCTGTTTGTTTACCTCTTAATGAGGCTGTTAATAGTTCAGACTGTTTGTTTCACGAGCAAATATCTGAATGGTTCAGACATTTGCCTCTGAATGGTTAAGATTTATACAGAGTCTGAATGGTTAAGACCTCTAATCTGAATTGGTCAGACATTTGTCTCTGAACGGTTAAGCATCATACAGACTCTTAATGGTTCAGACCTCTTACTGGTTCAGCACTTAATGGTTCAGACCTCTTATTGGTTCAGCACTTAACCATTCAGATGTTGCCAAACAGCCCCTTACTCTCAAACAATCAAATGTTATGGTCCAAAACTATTAATCACTATAGTAAACACGGGTTTTTCAAAATTTAACCATAGCGTATGAAGTGACTATTTTGAAAGAAAGTTTTAGAATTGGGGATAAGAATGCTTACCAAAACGATGTCCAAGATTTCAATCACAAAAGATTCATAGAACATAGGTTGGATTTAGTCTTCAACTTGGTTGACACCCACACACACCTCAACAGTTTTAAAGATTTTGACTTAATAAGGTATATGTCCCTTATTTGGTATAATTAGTTAAATGTTTTACTTTATGGTTGGACAACCTAATCCTTCTACTTCTATTAAAAATCCTTTTAGTTCCTACGGTCCATATTTTGATTTTTCAAACCAACTTTAAAAACTTTACAACATTAGATTCCAAGCTAATTACATATACAAATATTTGGATATTAAATATGTCATTGAGAAATCTTTAGTGATAATGAACAATTAATGTTTCAAAAGGTATACTACTAAAAACGTAGGATGTTCCACTGCTTTCTAAAATGTTCTAACTTTATAAAATATTTATCACTTCATTGCAGGTACTTTCAAGCGCTTTGGACATTAACTATAAATATATTCATGTGTCATTGTATCAAATTCTTGAGTGTATAAAGAAGGGTGTACATATTCACACACCCGCCAGCCTGTTTGCACACTTTCAAGACGTCTCGTAAAGGCCTGTACGAGGCTTCTATGGTTTCTTGTCTGAAAGACATGATAATCAGGTATGAAAGCTCAGTAATCTCATAACATGTAAAAATTAGTTCAGTACATGACATGCTAATCTATATATAAGACGGCAAGGGAAAGCTAATAACCAACTCACACACAGTGTAACTAACTCTCATAACAAACTCAACTACCCAACATAATACACAATACAATATACAATATACACTAATATGCCCGCTCAAGCCGAGCGTGGCGCGGCAACGTGAAGCTTGGACTGAAGAGTGTCAAAACGAACACCTGACAGAGCTTAGTAATCTCATAACATGTAAAAATTAGTTCAGTACCTGACATGCTAATCTATATATAAGACGGTAAGGGAAAGCTAATAACCAACTCACACACAGTGTAACTAACTCTCATAACAAACTCAACTACCCAACATAATACACAATACAATATACAATATACACTAATATTGTCTTTGACCAACACTGCAACCTCGTACCATGTCACTTCAATCAATTGTATGCCCTGTCTAGGCATGTACGTTGGACATATACGATAGAAGAAGATGCGTCATACAGAACTGTACGCGGTGTATCAGCGGGGTGATTTGACTATGATACGATGTCTCTGCACATAAATAAAGTTATTGTTGATGCAATTTGTGTGGATGTGGCTCGGTTCTGTTCGGTTTAGTTCTGAACCGACGTCGCAGCATTCCTCTGTCGTGTGACTCGAAAGAACGACACACAAATGACGAAGACACGAGAACGACTCGATTGGATGTTGATGACATCATATGTTGAATGCATGCATGATTGCATATTGAAATAGAAATTTATATACATATTGAAATAGAAAGCTATATACATATCGAAATAGCTATATATATCGAAATAGAAGTAATGCAGGACATCGAAATAGACTTACCGAAATAGTCTATTTCGATACAAACATATGTATGTCGATGCATGTCATGCCTATTTCATTGTATAGGTCCTATTTCAATGATTCATTGTCTATTTCGTTGTATAGCGTGTGTCCTATTTAGATGTGGGTTTGCTCGTTAGTCTATAAATACCAGCAGATACCCTCTGTTTCGATAGAGCCTGTATGAACTAGAGAGAGTGTGTAGAGAGGGAGAGAGAGTTCCGGTGAGCTTTGTATTTGTTGAATCTTGTACCGAAACTCTGTCGAAATCAATACACGGAACCGTTAATCGTTTATATCTTTGCGTATTGTTCATTCTCTCACTCAGTTTGTGTCGTAACATGGATTCCGCACTCCTTATGGCATCCGAAACAAGAAATCATCGTAGTCCGACGATCCGTATCGGGACCTATAAGTGGTATTAGAGCTTTGGCTCATTTCCTTGTTTAAAATCAAGCATATTTAAGAGATTTGAGTGGTTTTGAGTGATATTTAAAGAGTTTTTGGACAAACAAGAAAACTAAAAACCCACTTTCTTGAATGAAAATATGGACTAAAACTGATTAAAATGATGTTTGTGGTTGATAATTTTGGTTAAAAACTTGTTAAAAACCTTGAAGATTGTAAAAAACCTGAATTTTAGTGAGTTTTAGAGTTTAAAATTTGAACTTCATATTTTCCGGTGACAAGTTTGGCCGGAATTTCTTGTCGGAATAGTACTTTTCAGTGAAGGGATTTTATTGCTTGACCTGCAAAAAGGTTGTGGGGCAGAAGTGTACAAATTGTCTACCTGCAACGTGGACTTATAGAAAGTCATGGTCACAAGGAGTTTGAAAAAGCGTGATATTAACCTATGAGTGTAATACTTGTTTTAGGGTGAATAGTCAAGTTTCTTGAACTATATAAAATGGTTCATTGGGAATGGAGAATCAAGCTTGCGGATATTGGGAAATATTGGGAGAAAGTAGTGTTTTATGACGAGAGATGTAGTTCATAAAGGAAATAACACCTTCGTTGCAATTTTGGATTTGCATACGTCGTAAGTGTCCGGTCTTAAGAATTTTCCTGCCCACGTGTTGAGATTTAGGATTGCGTACTAGCGATTTTGAGAAGAGTTTTAGGCAGTGAGCTGGTTTTGTTGAAAGTCTTTTACACCATAATGAGAAAAGTCATGCTTTGAATTTTTTTTGTGGAAAACTTGGTTTTGAAAAGAATTTCTACTGAAACGGACTTATAGATAGTCATGCTTTGTTGGTATTGCCTTGTATTTGTAGGGTTACTATGTCTAGAGTATGTATGAGGAGTTAGGTTGACCGGTACGATGGTTGTGGTAAGTCGGTTGAGTAGTAGTTTGATGGTAGTGCGTCAGGTTCCGACTAAATGTATATAGGTGCGGCGCTTAGTGCACAACGACACGTTGTACGAGCGAGTCACCGGTCATGGGTATTGAGAGATTCTATAGGTACTGTTCTTTCGGGTTTCTTGGGTTGTGAGTATAAGTGAGGTTCGTAAGAGGTCTGGGTGTTTTACACTCGTTCTAAAGCATTGGTAGAATTTACCAATAGGAGAGCTCGTTCTAAGTTGGGGTCTTTTGTTGTATATCGAGCCTCGAGGGCGTGTAGGTAGGCTATTTGCGTTCGTTGGTTAGGTTGATTATGGTGTACCAACTAAGCGAGGTTAACGTTAAAACGAAGCGACATCTATAAGAACTACATGTATATGATTTTTTTTCTTCCATATTAGGAACAAAATGTCTTTAGTATGGTAGTATAATGTGAGTGTGTATTAGTGATTGAATTAAATATGAAATTTGTGGGGCAAAAATTTACTAGATCAACTAGGTTGGTAGGTAGCATATCGTAAGACTTAGAAAACCGTGTAAGAAAATATTTAAGGCATATCACACATAGTGATTTGCGTAAATAGATTGTGAGGTTAAAATACGTTTGATGAGATATGAGATTCATGCGTAAGTAGAAAATTTGACACAATGATGAAAGGTTAAAGTATAAGACTTAATCGAATGGTTGTCATGGAGTTGGTCGAGTTGCGATTTAATTTCCCCGTTAGTTAAGATGAGGACATCACTCCTAACTCAAGGGTAAGATTTCTACAAGGGAAGAGAATTGGTAACGATCACCAAGGTAAGGTAATCACTCCTAACGCGTTGGTGAAAATTTTTTTAGAAGAAAGAGGAGCGGAGCTAATCGTTAAGGTAAGGAATCACTCCTATCTTGATGACGATACTTCCATTTTTGAGAATATGGTAGTTTTCTTCCTTGTGGGCGACGTTTTGGGTATTTCACACATGGATAGTGTGGCAAAATAGACGAAAGGATAGGTATGATATGTATATAACCGTTGTGAAGAATAATTTGAATTTAAAAGGGAGAGAGGTTGAATCTTATTATGCATAAAACTGATACTAGCATAGTAGGGGTTCGTTTAAACTTGGATTGCTCCGAAACGAAACTTAGACTAAACTAAAGTGACCGAAAATTCTTTTGAGTTTGGGAATCATGCTTTGGCCTAATAGGTGGAATACCTCGCCGAAATTTCGGTTAACGGTATTCACCCTTCCGGTTACTGGATGCCCCTAGTCAATCGAAAGTTCGAGACTTTTGCGGGATTGAAAAATCGAGAAGTGGGACTAGTTATTAAGATGTGGGTATCACCCCTAACTTTATAATGTTGTTCCCTAAACGTGGTTGGTACTTACCAAATGAAATAAGGAAGTAAACCCGACTCGTTAGCAGGGGTCCACTAAAATGTGTATGGTGGATTTTCCATCAAAGTGAGGAAGTCACTCATAACTCGATGGTATAATTCCATGAAAATGATGTTTGCGGATTGAGTGTTACCACCAAAGTGAGGGTTTCACGCTTATTTTGGTGGGATCGTCTCGTTTGTATAATACGGGTGTTACGAAAGGTGTATGAGTATATAAAGTTCGTAGAGAGTTGGATTCGGAGTTAAGTATATGTGTACCGAAAGTATATCTTGTCTAGGTACTCGTTTGGATACTAAGTTTTTATGTGCTTTAATGGGTTCTAACTTGCTCATTAGAATCACAAACGAGGATTCTAGAAACGGAAATAATCTAACCTAAGTCCTTGGCATCTAACCATGATTCGGTTAGTATCAAGAATTCAGTTATTAAGTATATATTATATATTATATAGGTTAAGTTATAATTTAGTCCATAATGATCAAATTATTGGTTTTGCTTAAAAACACATATTTAAAGACTGATTGCGTATATAAGACAAATATGAAAGGTAACACATATGAATATTAAAGTGAATTCTCATTATGATCAAAGTCTCGAGATTAAAACAAAATACGAATTACAATGTTATATAGAAATGCGAATACAACGTTTTAAATTTGGCAAGTATAGATAATGCGGAGCCTTACAGGATGAGTATATGGGACTTAGTACCCGTACCAATTTTTTTCGGTACCAATTCGGTATCCACTTTTTTGGAGTTTTCGGCACCGGTATTTTCAGTATGGTACCAGTATTTTACCAAATTTTACATACAAATACAGCTACCGTAATATATCCAACATTTTCGATACCAGTATCCGCAATTAGTGATTTTAGATACGGGTACTTTCGGTACCAAACTATCCCTAGATGCACCCATGTGACCATGAGCCATACTCCAAAGTGTTCAAGACCATATCTCTCTTACATTACATCTCACTTGATTCAATTCAACTACACAACACAGAAAATAAACAATTAACAATGGCGGGAAACCTACCAAACAGAAGATAAAGCGCCATTTTCATTCACCAGAAGATCCACCTCACCTGGGTTTATCAAACCCTAAAACCCTGTTCTTCTTATGTCAGATTCTCAATCGCTTCACGAGAACTCATAATCCATTACCTTAATTTCATTTCAGTTAGGGTTAGGGTTTAGAAAATTTTCCTATTTCTAATCAACGCACTGTAAATGGGGAACAAAATCAACGATGAACTGATCGCAACAGTTCAATCGATCGTAGGTCCAGATTACTCAAAAATGGATGTAGTCAGAGCTCTTCACATGGCGAACAATGACGCAACTGCTGCAATCAACATCATATTCGACACTCCAAGCTTCAAACGATCGGAACCTCCTAGGGTTTCAAGCCGTAACACTACTGCTGCAAACACACAGGATGCGGTTGTGCGTTCAAAGCCGAACAGCAGCGGCAATCGTGTTGTGGAAGATGAACCGAGTACTAGTAGGGCAGTGGAGAGTGGAGTCAGGACTGCAAACGACGTCGTTAGTGGTTTGAGTGATAGTAGTAAGTGGTGGTTTGTTGGTTGTTCGGAAGTGGCTGGGTTGTCTACGTGTAAAGGGAGTAAGATAAAGGTTGGGGAGCACGTGAAGTTTACATTTCCGACGGAGAGATCGTTGACCGGTCCCTCACCGGGGAAATTTGGCGGTGGCGGGAGGGGTAGGCAGCCAGCTGCCTGTTCGGAGATTGTGAGGTTTTCTACTGTGGCTTCTGGGGAGGTATATTTTATATGTTTTGTTAGGAAATGCTAAATAAACATTACGGTATGGACTTATGGTTATACAGGCCGTATGTATGATAGGTTAAAATGGTAGTACGGGTCGTATGACTTGTTATATTGACAGATCAGATCATACGGGCCATTATGTTTCATACGGGGCGGTATGAGTCGGTGTTCGCCAAAATCATATGGGCCGTGTGAGGCGTTAGACTGACATAGAAATGACTGATGTGAGGACACACATACAGGGTTTTACGGCCCGTATGACTATTTCGCTTTGTCATATGGCCCGCATGATGACGTCATATGGTGTATCTATAGTGGCACCCTTTTTCTTTTTTGTTATGTGGTTAGGTAGCGATGTATATATGTGTGGGCGCTCAGGGGGCAAAAGTGAAAGGACACTAATTTTAACATTATTTTACTAATTTCGTGAAAATAACGTTAAAAAAGGAGGATGGTTAATCATGCATCATGTGGTGGCGTTGATAGCCGACAGACAAGGGGTACATGCACTAATCAGTCTTTGTCTCAATTGCTGAGTGTTGTGCGCCTTATGTCCAAGGCTTGATGCAAAAGCCGGGGGTCTCACTGGAAGCAGCCTCTCTATTCCTACGGGTAAGAGGTAAAGCTGTCTACGTCTTGCCCTCCTCAGACCCTACCTTAGCTTTGCTATTGGTGGGATTTACTGAGTATGATGATGATGATGATGATGATGGTCAGGTAGCGATGAACAAACAGTTAAGAATTATGAAGGTTTTTTGTAGTTTTGTTAAGTAAGATGCAAGAAAGCATTTGGTAAAATTCTGTGAGCTTATACAATGATACTTGAAGACTACTTTTATGAATTACGAAATAAGTTGTTCAGACCAAGCAGTTTGAAATTGCTTATTCACATTTCACAGTGATTATTAAAATTACAAGTTTACCCTCACAATAAGTGATTTTTAATAAGCTGAGTATGCACTTCTACCCATTGCCACAACATGTGATGTGAGTATGTTAACTAGCATGTCTTCTTCGTTTAACTGAATCGTAAAGCTGATGTTGATCTTGTTCAGATTGGTAGGATCCCAAACGAGTGGTCTAGATGTCTTTTGCCTCTTGTGAGAGATAAGAAGATTCAAGTTGAAGGTTTCTGTAAATTTGCTCCTACTAATTTGGGACTTATGGATACCATTAATCTATCTGTTAGGTATGCAAATTTTCTATTTCATTAGAATAAGAGTTAGATGATTTCATATTTACGTTAGAATTTAGATTAATAATTTCTTTACGTATTTTCAACAGTGTTTACATTAATAGTTCCATTTTACACAAAAGTCATCAGACCTCTCTCAAAGTACCCAACAGTTCCACCGATGAAACGTCCATACATCCCCTTCCGACCTTGTTTCGGTTACTTGGACTAGTTCCTTTCAAAAAGGTATCTTTTCATAGTTTCGTAAAGAGTAAAATGTCATTTTTTTCCTTGAGGTTTGACAAGCTTTGCGACTTTCGTTCAAAGGTTTGTTTTTTCGCATTTGGATCCAAAAGGTTTGAAATCTTGTCATTTTCATCTGGCTCGTTAACTTCATCCATTTTTCTCGTTGAGGTCTGGGGTATTTTCATACATAAAGTGAAAAAAAGACCGAATTGCTCTTTAAGTGAATACTTGTACATTACGCTAAATGCTTGTACATAAAATAAAAAAGACCAAATTGCCGTTTAAGTTAACAAAAACGACAGAAATACCCCTGGCTTAATGGAGAAAAATGGATGGATTTAACGAGCTGGATGAAAATGGCATGGATTTAACGAGCCGGATGAAAATGACAAGATTTCAAACCTTTTGTATCTGGATGTGTAAAAACAAACCTTTGGACGAAAGTCGCAAAACTGGCCAAACTTCAGGGACGAAAATGGCATTTCACTACTTCTTCGTAAAAGTAAGAAGTTGATCTATCTTTCTCATTCTTGATTGTTTTTTTATGGTAATTAGGCAGAATTTACACCTAGCGACTTGTATACAAGGAAAAGACCTTTGGATGTAAAGGTATGTTCTTTTTTTGCAGCATATAGTTACGTTTACAAAATATGGTTATTTATTGTCATACATAAACAGGATGGTTCTAGCGTTTCTGCTCGATTGATTCATTCTAGCAAAGTTAAAGACTCGTCTTTAAACGGAAGTACAGTTGAAAACGAAGAGATAATCTCTGATAACGATCTCGACAACATCGTGGGTGTTGCAAATGGCTCTGAGTTAGAGGTATCATTTAAAATTCTGTTATATAACCTTATGCATTATAAGCGATCTGAAAACGTTAACAAATATATTTATTTTGTGTTAGGAAATGGAACCTCCTAGTGCTTTATCGTGTGATCTTCGTCCCTATCAAAAGCAAGCGCTTCATTGGATGGTTCATTTGGAGAAGGGACCGTGCATTGATGACGCAGCTACAACTCTTCACCCGTGTTGGGATGCCTATCATCTTGCCGACAAGTACATCTTTTTTCACGCAATATAACTACAACAGTAATTTAAATATATTATTATATAAATAGTTAATACGTTGATGATGGTTACAATATAATTACAACAGTAATTTAAATTTTGAATAAAGGGATGTGGGATGTTTTATACCTGAACAATACACTTAGTATGATTACAACCCATTCAAACCCTTTAACCTGTTTTGTTTTGTTTGCGGACGTTTTTTTTCTTTGGCTCATTTATCTATGCAGTTAATATCAGTGATATATAGGCTATATGTAAAATACCGGTCAGAATATCGGTACCGATATTATGGCAATATTGACAAATATTTGACCCATATATCACCGATTTTCTTGATATCAGTACCTTTCTTCTTAGTTCTATCATTCGTCTTTCTTCTTATTGCTGCTATTAGTGTTTTAAGTCTTAATTGTAAATTGTTAGTGTTACATGTTGGTGTTTTAAGTCTTAATCAGTTTTTACTTGCTACAATTGATAGTGTTTTGCAAGTTGCAAAAGGTTAACTTGTTAATGGTAGGAGAGTATCCTGAATTGTTAGTGTTAAATTGTTATATATATAAATTCTGCATAATAATAAAATTACCAACATCTCACTGTTATCCCACCATGATAACATATCTCAAATATCGGTCCTTGACCGATATCCGATATTTTACCGCATTAACTGCATCGTTTGAGATTTTACATAATCCAATTTAACGTCAATAATAGATAATGGGTCCAAATTTATAACTCTTATCTATAAGTTATAATGCACTGCTTGATAGCTAATTCGCCACATCAACTATATTCATTTTATATTTTCTTTTGTTTCTTTATGCAGGAGGAAGTTTATAGTTTATGTGAACGCGTTTTCAGGAGAAGCTACAGTAGAATTTCCTAGCACCCTTCAAATGGCAAGAGGAGGAGTATGTTTCTAGTTTTAATTTGTTCCTTTGCCAAATCATTATCGTACAATAGCCCCTTAACATGCGACGGTACGCGAGTAAATTATGCATGTTCATTTGTAAATTACGCACATTGGTAATTTCAAACCCTAATTATGCATAAAGAAGAAATCACACATAGGTTGGTTTTTACCCTAATTGCGCATGTTATATCATAATTACGCACATTATTTTGTTGGTCGCGTACCGTCGCACGTTAAGAGCCTTTTGTAATTTAAATTTTCACTATATATATATATATAGAGAGAGAGAGAGAAAGTGTAAAATACATTACTGCTTAACGTACATCACGTACGAGAACGTGCGTGATTTTACACTATAACGTGCGTGATTAATGTTTTCAGCATGCATGATTAATGTTTTCAACATGCGTGATTTGGGTTTTTGAGTTTATAACGTGCGTGATTTTCAAATAAACGTGCGTAATTATCTGTCGTACGTGATGTACGTTAAACCGTATTGTACGTTAACTAGCCTCTATATATATATATATATATATATCTATAGAGTAAGGTTAACATACAAAAAGCCTTATCATACATCACGTAGGAGACAATGGTAACCGTTGGATCAGGTGTATAATCACGCATGGGACCACATAATCACACAGGGACCACATAATCACGCATGGGACCACATAATCACGCATGGGACTATAATCACGCACGTTCTATGATAATAACGCACGTTATATTTTTTGTCATGTATGTTAATGTAGGTTAAGCCTTGAAGTACATTATACTTTCTCTATATCTATATATATATATATATATATATATATTATTACACGCCTTGTTCGTTGACGTAGAACTAATTTGTGCTGATAACGCATATGAAGATTTTGGCAGATGCAATGGGGCTTGGAAAAACGATAATGACAATATCACTTCTGCTTGCTCATACTGAAAGAGGCGGATCATTAGATAGTGAAAATAATGAAGTGGGAAATAGCTCAGATCAATCTTCTTCATCTCCAAAAAAGTTAACTAAATTTTCCGGTTTTGATAAGCTTAAAAAGCAAAAACAATTGCTTATTGGCGGAGGGAATTTGATCATATGCCCTATGACTCTAATAGGTCAATGGAAGGTAAAACCTTGTATGTTTACAGTTACACTAAGAGGTGGCAATTTTGACCCAATATGGGTTTATTTGGGCTGTGTTTTATATCAAACACACCAAATTAATAAAAGAGTAAAATGCCATTTTCGTCCCTGAACTCCTGAAGTTTGGCCAGTTTTGCGAACTTTTGGATGGGTTAACGAGCTGGATGAAAATGGCAAGATCTCAAACCTTTTGGATCCAGATGCAGAAAAATAAACCTTTGGACGAAAGTCGCAAAACTGGCCAAACCACAGGGACGAAAATGGCATTTTACTCTACAAAAAATAAACTTGGGCCAACTTTTAACTTCTTCAACCCATTTGACCCAAATCCTTTTAGCTTTTTATAATAACATATCTTAATCATAAGTAACACATTTGTTGCTAAAAAGTGGACAAAAGTGTTTATGGGTCAACCCGCCCCATACTACAAATGACCCATTTTAACTCAAATTTATTTTGACCTGTTACCCAATCCCGTATCTTGCCATCTCTAGTTTACATCGTTAAGTTTACGAATAACAAAAATTTTAAATTGTGTGAGCTCTAAGTTTGGATTCTTGTCGATATTGCTAATAGTCAGAGATCGAAACTCACGCTGAACCCGGGTCTTTGTCTATTTATGTTCATTACGGGCAAAGTCGTCCAAAAGATGCCAAAATATTAGCTCAAAGTGACGTTGTGTTAACCACATATGGGGTTGTAGCTTCGGAATATTCATCTGAGGTAACCGAGCTGTTTCATACTTTCATTCTATATTAGTTTTTCATAAATGTGAAACTACTTTTTTTATATTCATTATGTATTTGTTTTGTCGTAGAATGCTGAAGAACGTGGGGGGCTATATTCAGTTAGGTGGTTTAGGGTGGTGCTTGATGAGGCGCATACTATAAAATCTTCTAAAAGCCAGATTTCAATGGCGGCAGCCACCCTTGTTGCTGATCGGCGATGGTGTCTTACCGGTACCCCTATTCAAGTATGAAACTTATTTTAATAATATTGTTTTTGTTACGTTTGCTTAAATGTGGCAAAATGGGTGGGTCAAGTAACCGGTCAAAGTGAGTTATTTTAGTACAAGTCAAATGGGTTGGGTTAGGTCAGGTTGACCAACATATGTTTTTTTGTCCAAATTGTTTGTTTCATAAATAACAAATGTGTTATGCATCATTAAATCTACTATATTATGAAAATAATGTATAACATACGTAGAAGACCTTGTTTGTGCTCATTTGTTAAGGAAATATGTGTTCACGAACACTTACCGAACAAGATTTTATGTTCGTGTTCGTTTGTTAATTTTTAGCTAATGAACGTTCATGAACACAAACGAACACAAACAAGCGTTTATGGACAGAATATATAATACATTCATACTTATCAAATGGAATTTTAAAGTATTTAAATAAAATATAAAAATTAAAAACACTAATGAGCTATGGAACACAAACGAACATGTTCATGAACATAAATGAACAAACGCGACATCTGTTCATGATAGTTCGTTCAATAAATGAACGTACGGACACAAATGAACTTCTCGCCAAACAGTTCACAAATTGTTCGCTAAATGTTCAATTCGTTTGCAGCCCTAAATACCATTGTTGGCCATAAACATCTCAGGTGATGAAAATCCTTTTAAAACTTTGGAAAAAAAAAACAAATATTTTTGAAGGGGTAAAAACAAGTTATATGATAAAGTTATTGTCTTTTAAAAAAACTTAAGTGCATTTTTGTCATTTGGCATGTTTTTGACTGGTGTTAGTATATACATGAAATCAGAAGTGTATTTTGGTGGCCTTAATGTAAGTTTTTTAACACTTGGGTGGCCTCCACTTATGTTTTCCCTTTAATTAATATTTTTAACTTTACATATTTGACCCGTTAGAGATAAAATATAAACCCATTTACCTGTTTTCATGGTAGTTTATGTATTTTTTTCATGTCTATTTCAGGATATGAATATAACTCACATAATTTGCTCAAGATTTTCTGACATGTTATTTATTTATTTTTTTTTGTTACAGAACAATTTGGAGGATCTTTTTAGTCTTCTTCGGTTCTTAAGGATTGAACCATGGGGAAGCTGGTCATGGTATGTTTTGTATTCCTTTCATCATAAATATATGTCTAGTTGTATAGTACATGTTTGTTATACATACATCAGATAATTTTAAGCCACTATTTTCAAACGGTCACCCAAACTACATTTTAGAGTAAAATACATGGATGGTCCTTGTGGTTTACCAAAATTTTGGATTTGGTCCTTAGCATTCCAAAAGTACGCGGATGGTCCATGTGCTTTGCACTTTGTAACGCATTTAGTCGCCAACTTTTTCCAAAAGTACATGGATGGTCCCTGACTCTCTGTGGTTTGCACTTTGTAACACATTTAGTCGCTAACTTGGACCTGCCGAAATCTTTAGATTTGTTGGTTGGGGACTAAATGTGTTAGAAAGTGCAAATTACAGGGACCATCCGTGTACTTTTGGAAAGCTAGGGACTACATCCAAAATTTTGGTAAACCACAGGGACCATTTGTGTATTTTACTCTACATTTTAAATGTACAAAACCTCTTAAATCGTTTTATTCAATACTTTGGATTATTGAATGATATATTACAATTTTTTTGTAATCATATTTGACACGCTGCTTGTTTATTATGAGTTCATAAAAAAAACATTTCAATCCAACATGCTCGACCCAACTCGTATTCAACCATACCTGCTCATTTTTCCCATCTTTAGTAGTCATGTGGTTTTATATTTAATTTAAATAGGTGGAATAAGTTAATCCAGAAACCTTTTGAGGATGGCGATGAGAGGGGCTTAAGTTTGGTCCAAAACATTTTAAGGCCAATAATGCTAAGAAGAACTAAGTTCAGCACCGACAAAGAAGGCAGGTTAGGAATTATAAGCATGATATTTTTTTTTTCATCTAGAGTAAAATGCTATTTTCGTCCTTGAGGTTTGGTCGCGACTTTCGTCCAAATGTTTGTTTTTCCGCATTTGGATCCAACAGGTTTGAAGTCTTGTCATTTTCATCCGGCTCGTTAACTCCATCCATTTTTCTCCGTTAAGTCAGGGGTATTTCCTATTTTTTTGTTTACTTAAAGGGCAATTCGGTCTAACAGATTCGGTTAGGAGTATTATGCTTGTACATAAAGTGAAAAAGACCGAATTGCCCTATGGACGAAAGTCGCAAAACTGGCCAAACCTCATGGAGGAATATGACATTTTACTTATTCATCTATTATCTTGCATGTTTGTTCTAGTTCTTTTCTTTTATATTTTTTAGTGAAGCTTTTTTTTTTTATTTTTTTTGTGGCAGGCCTATATTAGTTCTTCCGCCTGCTGAGATGAAGGTAATGTATTGTGAACAAACAGAAGCCGAAAAAGATTTTTATGATGCTCTTTTTAAGCGATCCAAGGTATTTTTTATTACGTAATTGGTAAACTTTGTAGTCTTTTTCTTGCATCAATGCCTTAATCATAATCTATTCGTCTGTAATCTTATAGGTGAAATTTGATCAATTTGTTGAGCAAGGGCGGGTTCTCCATAATTATGCTTCCATTTTGGAATTACTCTTGCGTCTTCGTCAATGTTGTGATCACCCTTTTCTTGTTATGAGGTAGGAAACAAACATCACATACCTTTTTCATATATATCTTTACAATAATGTCAAAGTAACCCTCTAACTTTGTAAATATCACCTTGACCCCCTCAAGTTTTCAAAGTTTTGAGTTTACCCTAAAACTAATTTCTTACGTTTTTATTTCTATGTACATGTCGGTATAAATTCGAGTTCGTCTACGTTTTAACGTATTTTCTGTACGTTTTGAGTTTGGACTACGTTTTGACATAAATATTGTTTGGAAACAAATCAGGTCAAATGTAATATGTTTTCATTCGATCGTATAATTTTGAGTTACTATACGTTTCGACGTAAATTTAGTTCGGAAACAAGCCGGGTCGATTGTAATCTATACTTTATCACGCCGCGTATAACGCCACTGAACGTGTTTATTTTATGTACTTTTTGAATTGGACTACGTTTCGACGTAAATTTTGTTTAGAAACAAGTCGGGTCAAATATAATACATTTTCATTCGATGGTATGAAATCGGTTACAGTACGTTTCAACGCAAGTTTAGTTCGTAAACAAGTCGGATTGATTGCAGTCTAATTTATCACGTCGCGTACGGCCCCACCACAACGCACGGCGGTTAAAAAAACTGGCTTCCTTAAATAAATGACTCATTATTTTATTACTATAAAATGTGTAAACATGATTTTTATTGTTTTGAATTTTATAAGGTGTATGTGTGTGAAGTTTTGACCTTTTATCTCTTTTCTACGTTTTTAAATTTGTGAATTAACAATTTATACGGTTGTGTTCAAGTGTTCAACCAATTTGTAATTTTTTACGAACAATATTTTCGGCAGTCGAGGTGACACGCAAGAGTATTCGGACTTAGGTAAATTGGCAAAGCGTTTTCTTAAAGGCGGAAAGGAAGCCATTGAAGAAGGTAAAGAAATGCCTTCAAAAGCTTATATACAAGAAGTCGTAAAAGAACTGCAAAAAGGTGAAGAAGGAGAATGTCCTATTTGCCTTGAAGCTTTTGAAGATGCGGTTTTGACACCATGCGCTCATCGATTATGTCGTGAATGCCTCTTATCAAGTTGGAGAAACTCTAATTCGGGCCTTTGTCCTGTTTGTAGGTATCATTTTATTATAATGCTCACTTTTTTTTACTCTGCATTGATCGTTAAATTCATAAATCTTTAGAGGTGGTAATTTTCAGCCCAGTTGGTCTATGTTTATGGTTTTTTTTTTCTTTTGTGTAAAATGCCATTTTCGTCCTTGAGGTTTGACCAGTTTTGCGACTTTCGTCTATAGTTTTGTTTTTCCGCATCTGGATCCAAAAGGTTTTAAATCTTGCCGTTTTCATTCGGCTTGTTAACTCCACCTGTTTTTCTCCATTAAGTCATCGGTATTTCCTCTTTTTTGTTAACCGAAAGGGCAAATTCGGTCTTTTTCACTTTATGTACAAGTATTTAAAAGACCGAGTTGCCCTTTAAGTTAACAAAAAAGACAAAAATACCCCTGACTTAATGGGAAAAAAAATAGATGAAGTTAACGTGCCGAATGAAATTGGCAAGATTTCAAACCTTTTGAATCTAAATACGAAAAACAAACCTTTGGACGAAAGTCGCAAACCCGGACAAGCCTCAGGGACGAAAATAGCATTTTACTTTTTTCTTTTTTAATTTTGTAATTTAAGATAACCATGTCTATTTGGCAGAAAGACGGTGAGCAAACAGGAACTAATTACAGCACCAACCGACAGTCGGTTTAGAGTTGATATCGAGAAAAATTGGGTGGAATCAACAAAAGTTTCTGCATTGTTGCATGAACTAGAAAGTTTTCGGTCATCAGGGTCTAAAAGCATCGTGTTCAGTCAGTGGACTGCCTTTTTAGACCTTTTGCAGATTCCCTTTGCGCGGTAATCATCAATATTATTAAGTTTGTAAAGTGTATTTCATTATAGTAATTATTATAATTAAGTTTTTTGATATTAAGTAAAACTTGTGTTCAGGAATAACATTTCTTTTGTTCGCCTGGATGGGACTCTAAATCAACAACAGCGTGAAAAAGTCATAAAGCAGTTTTCAGAAGAAAACGACATTATGGTGTGCCGTTATTACTTATTACAAGAGTTAATTACTGTTTTCGTCCCTGTGGTTTGTCAAAAATCACTATTTCAGTCCATTAGTTTATAAATTGCGATTTCAGTCCCTGTGGTTTCACTTTCGTAACCATTTCAGTCCACCTTGTAACCATTTCAGTTCTTGTACTAATAGAATAAATGGATTGAAATGGTTACAAAAGTGAAACCACAGGGACTGAAATGGTTACGAAAGTGAAACCACAGGGACTGAAATTGCAATTTTTAAACTAATAGACTTAAATAGTGATTTTTGACAAACCACAGGGACGAAAACAGTAATTAACTCCTTATTACAAAAAAGCATTTAATATCATATATATCTTTCGAAATTTTATGTTATCGTATTTACCTATTTCATAGTGAATAGATCGAAATTGATTTCTTATAACGCACCGCCAACTAACAGATATGAAAACAACGATATTACCGTGAATCATCTCGAAACATATTGTTCTCTTTGTTTTGTAGTGGAACACACTGTTATAGGTAGCTGACAAAATTTTACTAACTATGAAATGGATAACTATGATACTTCTAGTGCTTTGCAATGGTAAATATGATCTTATAAAGAGTAAAGTACACGGATGGTCCCTGTGGTTAACCAAATTTTGGATTTGATCCCTATCCTTTCAAAAGTACACGGATGATCCCTGTGGTTTGCATTTTGTAATGATTTAGTCCCCAACTTACATATCTAAAGGTTTCAGCAGGTCCAAGTTAGGGACTAAATCCGTTACAAAGTGCAAACCAAAAGGACCATCTATGTACTTTTGGAAAAAGTTGAGGAGTAAATGCACAAAGTGCAAACCACAGGCAAGGTTAAAATAAACGGAAACGAGTTTCGAGGCATTTTCCCTTTGCCTCACGAGGCGTAAGCCTCTAGGCGAAATGAGGCGTAAGGCAAAAACATCAAAAATCATCAAAAACACATAAAAAAGTCATGAAATGCTTGAAATTGACACAAAAAGGCAAAAACATCAAAAACAACTATCAAAATCCTCTGAGGCGCAGCTTTCTTAGCGCCTCAGCCCCTCTGAGGCGCATATACAATAAAAATCACATGAGGAGCGCCTCAGACTCGATTTTTGGCTGTTTCGCCTCGAGGCGCACGCCTCAAGCGTTTTAAAACCATGACCACAGGGACTATCCGTGTACTTTTGGAAAGCTAGGGACCAAATTCAAAATTTTGGTCAACCATAGTAGTTTACTCTATTAAGAAATTTAAAAAGATGTATGTAATTTTTTTAACTGTTTGAATGATTTATTCGTTCTATGTCATGAATTATGCATTATAATGAAATTGTAGATTTTCTTGGTTTCTTTTTTTTAATCTTTATTTTAATGTTTGTAGGTACTATTAATGTCATTGAAAGCTGGAGGAGTTGGAATCAACCTTACAGCAGCGTCTAACGCATTTGTCATGGTACTCACTCACGCATTTGTCTTGTGTGCCTATTATAGTATTATTACACCGACATGATAAAAAGTTGGAAATTTTATTTTTTTTTCTGGTTTTTATTCTTTTTTAACTTAGGATCCTTGGTGGAATCCTGCCGTCGAGGAACAAGCCGTCATGCGCATCCACAGGATTGGACAAACAAAAAGTGTTTCAATCAAACGTTTTATCGTGAAGGTACATTGTAAGTTTAGTGTAGGATTAGATTTTGTTGACTTGTACTTAAGACTTGATTAAATACGTAGGGTACGGTTGAGGAACGAATGGAGGCTGTTCAAGCGCGTAAACAACGGATGATTTCCGGGGCCTTGACAGACCAGGAGGTCCGAACAGCACGTATTGAGGAACTTAAGATGCTTTTTACTTGAACTCGCCAATTGTTTCTGATTCGTTTCACACAAAACAACCTGTTTGGGTCCAGATTTGCCAATCATTTGGGTCTTGGTCTCTGATACGAACAATGGTCTAGTTTTGTTAATTTGGTGTGGCACACTGATTCGGCACGCAGACAGGCGAGGCTGGGAAATGTAAACTGTTATAGAAGGAGATTGTAATTTAGCTATAGTTTCCAAGGTTAGTTTTGAGTGATTTTTGTACCAATTTCAATTTGTGACATGACTATGAATTTATGATACATATAGTTTTATGTAATTTTTGAAAATTTTGAAGTAAAAGTTGCTGGATGTTACCTTTTTTGTCTCATGAGAACTTGTGTTATAATAGTATTTATGGTGTACAGAAACATTCTCATCTTATCCGGTGTTACTTTCGACTAGGGGTGTAAACGAGCCAGGCCGAGCTCGAGCTCGAGCCCGGCTAGGCTCAAGCTCGGCTCGTCATGTTTTTATGAAGCTCGAGCTCGGCTCGGTTCGAGCCTACTATATATAAAAAAAAACTAAAATTTTGTTTGGGCTCGTTTAGGCTTGCGAGCCTGCCTAAACGAGCTTTGTATTTCAGGCTCGGGCTTGTTGAGGCTCAGCTCATTCGAGCTTTTAACCGAGTCGATAACGAGTAGCTCTCGAGCCTCTGGGCTTGTTTACACCCCTACTTCCGACACTCTCCATCTATACCGACTTTCATTGTTGGAAAAAAAATGTCAAGTGAAATGATTTTTCACTAATCTTGGACTTCGATAATTGATTTGTGTATTAGGATATAATAGGAAGGTTTTTTGGTTAGCAAGTAATCTTGACCATCAATTGATTTAATCAAAGGCTAAGATTAAATGAGTAAAATTGAAGAGAAAAAAGAGCCGTGTGGGTTTGTGTAATGACATTCTAGTCAATCCAGGACAATAGTTTATCTCTCCTCAAATTCTTCCAATTTTTTAAACGTTAATAACTTAGTTATTGGTTAATAGCGGTTCGGTTATGTTGGTTATGATTCTGTGGCGCTTAATTTGCTCACCCCTATATGGTGTTACCACTACACATGGTCTACTGAGAGTGAAATGTTGAGCTAGGTCGAGTTGTGTAGATGAAAAAAAGAGAGAAATTAGTTTGCTCACCCCTATGTGGTGTTAGCACTACACATGGTCTACTGAGTGAAATGTTTTTTTTTTTTTTTGGTAAAGGGTTACCCCGGTGATTCTATTATAGACAACCGCCAAATAAGTACAAGTAGTGAGGATGAGTTCCCCACTAGTTCATATACAGGACATGCCCCATATATGTAAGCAAAAAGCAAACAAACCAACTTACCACCTCAATCTAGCCTACTACAATCATGATAATGACTAACTAGTAGACAAACGAAAAAAAACAAACAAATGACGTCAACCGCCATGCTAGGTCGAGTTGTGTAGATGAAAAAAAGAGAGAAATTCATTTTTTTTTATTAAAGGTTGGCTGCGAGAGATCATAGACTTAAGGCAATCCACAGAAAATTTAAAAAAGGAAATAAATAAAAAAGAGTCATAAACATAAACACCTTTGTTTTAAATAAAATACAAATAATAACAAAAAATGGTGGTTGTGGGGTTTGAACCCACGCGCACTTATGGTCGGTTAATCAAAATTTCATAACCATAACCATCGGTTACGTTAGTTATTGGTTAATAGCGGTTCGGTTATGTTGGTTATGGTTCTGTTATCGGTTATGACGCTTAATTTGCTCACCCCTATGTGGTATTACCACTACACATGGTCTACTGAGAGTGAAATGTTGAGCTAGGTCGGGTTGTGTAGATGAAAATAAGAGAGAAATTAGTTTGCTCACCCCCTATGTGGTGTTACCACTATACATGGTCTACTGGGAGAGTGAAATGTTGAGCTAGGTCGGGTTGTGTAGATGAAAAAAAGAGAAAATAATTTTTTTATTAAAGGTTAGGCTGTGAAAAATGATAGCCTCAAGGCAATCCACAGAAAATTTTAAAAAGTAAATAAATAAAAAAGAGTCATAAACATAAACACCTATGTTTAGCAGAAAATACAAAAAAAAATAACTGAAAAATGGTGGCTGTGGGGTTCGAACCCACGCGCACTTATGTGCAGAAGATCTTAAGTCTTCCCCCTTAACCTCTCGGGCAAACCACCTTTTTGTTCACATCTCACTTTTCCAATACTCATATACAAAAACAACATTTTAATTTCCCAAATAGAAGCATCCAGAACCTGCTCTAGTTTCATCATATATAAACATTTCCACCATCAGACCATCTTCTATTCTCACTCTGCAAAAAAAACCCTCGAACCCTAGAGCTCAATTTGCTCACAAATGGCGGAACATTTAGCGTCAATTTTCGGCACAGAGAAAGACAGAGTCAACTGTCCGTTCTACTTCAAAATCGGAGCATGTAGGCATGGCGATCGCTGCTCCAGATTGCACACGAAACCTAGCGTCAGCCCTACGTTATTGCTGTCTAATATGTACCAGCGGCCTGATATGATCACTCCTGGTGTTGATGCGCAAGGAAACCCTATCGATCCGAGAAAAATACAAGATCACTTTGAGGTATATTACGAGTTTGAGTTTGTTTTAACTGAATGATTGATTTTGTGTTATGTTTGATGATAATTGGAATGTTAGGGTTTGTGATGTGTGTGTTGCTGTGTCGGTAGTCATTAACATTGAATCGCAATTAGATTTTGAGTTTACTTTTTTTGTTTTAATTGATTGATTGATTTTGTGGTGTGTTTGATGATAATTGCAATGTTAGGGTTTGTGATCTGTGTGTTACTGTGTTGGTAGCGATTATCATTGATTTGCATATAAATTTTGAGTTTAATTATGTTTGTTTTCATTGATTGATTGATTTTGTGCTTGTCTGGTGACTGTAATGTTAGGGTTTGTGATATGCGTGTTGTTGCGTCGGTAGTGATTACGTTTGGTTTGGGAATAGATTTTGAGTTGAACATTGTAGCATTCTTAGTTGTGATTTAGCTATGGATTTTGCTGGATATGTTACCAGAAACTATCGATTTAATGAAAATTGTAATGATGTGTGATTAGGTTAGTAGAAGTTTGATCTCTCCATGGTTATATTAGCTTGTTTAGGTTAGGGATGAGCATTACTGATGTGTGTCTGTTTGTTTGTTTGTTTTAATTGATTGATTGATTTTGTGTTATGTTTGATGGTAAGTGTGATGTTGTTAGGGTGTGTGATGTGTGTGTTGTTGAGTTGGTAGCGGTTATGATTGGTTTGCGAATAGATTTTGAGTTTGATTTTGCGTGGAAGGTACTTGTAACGTTCTCTGTTGTGATTTAGGTATGGATTTTGTTAGTGTCTGTCACTAGAAACTATCGATCTATGAAAGTTGTAATGGTGTGTGCTACGATTAGAAGACTGTTGATCTCTCTGTTCTATGGATTTTGTTAGTGTTTGTCACTACTCACTAGAAACTATCAATTTATGAAAGTTGTAATGGTGTGTGATACGATTAGAAGACTGTTGATCTCTCTGTTCTGTTTAATGTTAATTGCAAGGCTAGGGTTTGTGATGTGTGTGCTATTGCGTTGGTAGTGATTACAATTGGTTTGGACATAGATTTTGACTTTGATTTTGTGCTGAACGCGATAGCTTTCTCTGTTGTGATTTAGGTATGGATTTTGTTGGTATCTGTCACTGGAAACTATCAGTTTGTAAAAGTTCTAATGATGTGATATGATTAGCAGAATTATGATCTCTCCATGGTTACGTTAGCTTGTTTGCTTTAGGAATGAGCATTACCAATACCGTACTGAACAGATACTGACCAAACAACACAGGAATTGTATTATTTTTATGGTTATCGGTTTCAGTATTTTTAATGATCCTGGTACCGAATCGAAAATTTCGGTATCTATTCGGTTTGTGTTTCTACTCATTTTTTGTATCAGTATTTTGGTTAAGGCATTAATTATTTTCACAAGTGCTTTTTAGTCAAACATATTATTTGTTATCATGTTCTAGATTTGCGTGTTTTTGCAATTTCAAATATGATTATTTTGATGCTTGAGGTGGTCTTATTGGTTGAAATCTTCTTTTTAGGTGCAACTTAGTTGCTTGCATATTAAATTATTGACACGGTTGACCGTTTTTGTATAAAAACTATAACGTTTTGAGTTTGTTCTGTTAACTTTTAGGATTTCTATGAAGATCTGTTTGAGGAGCTGAACAAGTATGGGGAGATTGAAAGCCTGAATGTTTGTGACAATCTTGCTGACCACATGGTAAATATTGGATTCTGTATACCTTACATGGTTCAGTATATCTTTTAAATTCTTATGTTTCTTTCTGTTTTCATATCAGGTGGGAAACGTATATGTTCAGTTTCGGGAGGAAGAATATGCAGCAAAAGCACTGAAGAACCTTAGTGGAAGATATTATGCTGGTATACTTTTTCGCTTGTTTCATGTAATTTTTCTAATATGTTTTTTATTTCAACTTTTGTTAATTGGAGAACATTCTGCAGGTCGACCCATCATCGTTGACTTTTCACCGGTCACTGATTTCCGGGAAGCTACTTGTAGGCAATACGAAGAAAACACCTGCAATCGTGGTGGTTATTGCAACTTCATGCATCTGAAAAAGATTGGCAGGTTATAACTTATTTTCATTCATACATCATTTTTTTCTTTTTACTCCCTCTTTTGCATGCACTAAAACATTAAGATTAGGCAGGCCTGTAAATGACCTGAACGGGCAAGAACATATAATCGAACACATTTATTTGTTCGTGTTTGTTTATTAAGAAAAAATGGACATGTTCGTGTTCGTTTATGTCCGTTCATGTAAAACCTAAACGGACAGTTCATGAACGTAAACATAAACGGGCATAATTTAACAAACAATAAACAACAGAACTGAACATAAGTAAAGAAACATTAATGAACACAATTGACTGAACATAAATGTTCGCATATTGTAAGTTTTTATATAATTTGTAATTATTTACGATAAATTCCATTGAAAACCCCATTTTTATTACTAGAAAACCAATGAACAATTAGTTAAATTTATATAAGTAGTTAGAAAGTTCCTTTCATGTTTAATATTTATATGAATGGGTCAAGTTATTCTACAACAACAACAACAACAACCATACCCAGTAAATCCCACAAATAGCAAAGCTACTTATAGGGTCTGGGGAGGGTGGGATGTAGACAGACCTTGCCTCTATCCCTAGGGATAGAGAGGCTGCTTCCAGAAGAGACCCTCGGCTCCAAGACGAACAACATACCAACACATCAAGTCAAAGGATATAGTCAAATAGAATATAGAAAAAAACACAATCACCTATACCAAGAAAGTGATCAGAGTGACACAGTATAATGTAAATCATGCATAATAGCATACAACCTCATTCCGACATAAACACAAGAAGTCGATCGCTGGTAAAGTCAGTTAAAGAATAAGAAAACCTACGTCCCTAAAATGCCCCTAAGACCTTACTGCAATATCCTCTAGAAGTCCTTAACTCTAATCCTACGCCTCCACGAAGTCCTATCTTGGACCATGTCCTCGGAAAGATGCAACTCTAGTAAATCATGCCTAATTTGCTCTTCCCATGTCAGTTTGGGTCTGCCTCTTCCTCTCCTCCCCTCCACAGTAAGAGTTTCCACCACCACTCTGACTGGTGCCGTCATTTGCCTCCGCTTCACATGCCCAAACCATCTCAATCTCCCCTCCTTAATCTTTTCCGATATACTAGCCACTCCTAATCTTTCCCTAAAGACTTCTAATTGTAAGAAGTGTAAGAAGGATTTATAGAGTGACAAGTGTCCAATAAGCTAAAACTAAACCCATTACATCACCACAAAAAACCTAAACACCCACCCCCACCCCACCCCACCACCACCCAAAAACCTAACCCCCCCCCCCCCCCACACCCAAAAACCTAAACACCCCCCCCCCCCCCCAAAACCTAAACACCCCCCCCCCACCCCCACCCCCAAAAAACCTAAAAAAACTAAACACCCACCACCACCCAAAAACCTAAACCCCACCCCCCACCCACTCGGCAAAAAAAAAAAAAAATTTTTTTTTTTGGGTGGGTGATGTGTGTGTATGTGTGTGTGTGTGGGGGGGGGGGTTTAGGTTTTTGGTGGTGGTGGATGTTTAAGGTTTTTTTTTTTTTTTTTTTTTTTTTTTTTTTTTGTAGTGGGGTTTTTTTGTGTAGTGGGTTTTTTTAGGTTATTGGACACTTGTCACTCTATAAATCCTTCTTACACTTCTTACAATTAGGATCCTTTGTATTTGATCCTAATCCTTATATGAATATACCTACTTATGTATTTAAATTTAAACGAACAAACATAACAAATGTAACTAAATGAACATAAATGAACGAACGAAACATGTGTTCATGTTCATTCATTTAATTTAATAAACAAAAAATTGTGTTCATGTTCGTTCGTTTACTAAATAAACGAACTTTTTGCCGAACAAGTTCACGAACAGTTCATGAATGTTCGATTCGTTTACAGGCCTAAGATTGGCTCATTTGTGAAACAATATAGTGCTGTGTGTAACTCAATATTGAACTAATTTTGCTTTCTTTTTTCAGGGAATTAAGGCGCCAACTGTTTGGTAGATACAGAAGAAGACACAGCCGTAGCCGAAGCAGGAGCAGAAGTCCATACAGACATCGAAGCTACGAAGAACGCGGCCACGGGAGCCGAGGTCATAGCCGAAGGTACGATGACCGGGACCGCGACTATGACCGTGAGCGGGACTATTACCATGAGAGCAGGTCTAGAAGGCACCGGAGCACGAGCCCACTTCATAGGAGAGAGCGTAGCCGGAGTTCAGAAGGTCGAAAACATCTTAGCCCCGTTAGGGAAGGTAGTGAAGAACGACGTGCTAAAATCGAGCAGTGGAACAGGCAACGGGAGCAGGCGAAAGTCAATGAGGTCAACGGGAGTGATAATAATAACGATAATTATCTGGAGAATGGTGATGGATCCTACAATCAGCAGCTGAATCAATACGCTCATTAGATTGGTATTAGTCTGTTTTTCTGGTTAGTCTTTTCTTTCTAACTAACATTCTTGATTTCTAGATACATATGAGATGGTCAACTTAAAACGGGCTAAAGGTAAAAAGGTGTAGAGGGTATTCTTTAGTTTTTGATAAAAAGTGTAGGGTTCCGAAACACTTCTTATCTAAGTCTAAAATCCTTTTAACGAAAAAAAATGTGATAAATATGATCAAACAAATATTTTGTTTGTATAATGATCTAATTTTGTAAATAGCTTTTTTTTTATCGTCTTGAACCACAGCAACCATTTGTCTCACCGCCATTTCCGCTGTGCAGGTGGTGTGCAGGTTTACAGTTCCTATGATTTGGATTGTTAAAACTTATCTTCTTTGCATGTTTTCATATACTTATTTTTACATGTGTGAGTCTGTCCTGATGTGTGGCATGCATTGCATTTCTAGATATTCAGTCTTAGATTTGTTTCCTTTTTCAAACATAGGTATTTTTATTTCATAAAACCTGATTGTTTGTTTCCTTTTTCAAACATAGGTATTTTTATTTCATAAAACCTGATTGCCACTATTTTTTTTAAAGGGAACGCGTTATGTTTTTTTCTCCACAATATTTTGCGTTTAATAATAGTGCAAAATAATAATAGTGCTTTTTAACATGGAACGCGTGTTTCCACACGTTTTCTTTTGTGTCATACGCTTTATATATATATTTTTTGGGTTAGGTTAACGTACAAATGCCCTTATCGTACATTACGTACGCTACAATCTCAGCCGTCCGATCATCTTCCCGCATTGAATTCGCATGTTTTTTTAACAATTTCGCATGTTGGTTTTTTAACATGCGATTTCATCAAAATTACCACATGCGAAATTGTTACAAAAAAACAACATGCTATTTCATCAAAATTATCACATGCGAAAATGGTAAAAAAACATGCGAATTCATCAAAAATTATCACATGCGAAATTGTTATAAAAAAACATGCGATTTTAAAAAGCGGGAAGATGATGTGATGGTTGAGATTGAAGCGTACGTAATGTACGATAAGCAATATTGTACAGTACTCTTTACCTATATATTTTTATTTAAAAAAAAATCAAAATGATTGAATTTATCGAATGACTTCTATGAGGAAAAAAAACAGAAAGTATAGTGTTTTTTATTTTGCAAAAAATTGTTAAGCGACTTTTAAATGAAAAAAACAGAAAGTTTAGTGTTTTTTTATGACATTTTCCCTTCTTAAAAACCATGCATGCTTCACTTGTGCACTAAATTGTGCTTTTTGCAGTCGCAGTTCTCTATGATAAAGCACGCATCAAGGCGGGTGATATAAATTTTTACATATATATGTTTATAACGATTTCACGATGCTAGTTAGTTTACAGATTTGCAGGTCGAGGATGCCCTGCTTCTTCGAAACAAGAATAATTATGATAACCGCAGGTTTACTGTGAATTTTTTTTACAGGTGGTTAATTGTGACAGGAATCTGCAGGGAAAGATGTGGTTTACAAGCTCTTGTGGTGCATCTGAACCAAGTATTAATGTGATGAGATTATTAGGGATGATTTGTTAGGTTGAATGGCTTTAATTTTAAGACCAGTTGGTGATACTAGTGGTTTATTTAACCATATATACTGACTTTCAGATTTTCTGTTCACTTGAGTTTTGGCTGTGGCTTTGATGACTTGTGTTTTATGGTTTTTGTGTGGGTGTGTACATGAAAGAGTAACCAAGTACCGGGGCTGTTTGGTAACTTTTCAATGGATAAGTTCTGAATCGGTAAGAGAGGTCTGAACCATTTAGTGTTGAACCATAAAGAAGTCTGAACTATTAAGCGCTAGTATAATGTTTAACCGTTTAGAGACAAATATCACCAATTCAAATAAAAAGTCTTAACTATTTAGACTTAGTATAATGTTTAACCATTTAGAGGTAAATGTCCGAATCATTTAGACATCTGCTTGTGAAACAAACAGTCTGAAACATCAAGTACTGAACTAGTAAGAGGTTTGAACCATTAGGAGTCTTATTAAGAGCTAAAAAAAACAGTTCTCAGTGTTTTAGTTTTTAGTTTTAAGTTTCTATATTATTAAGAAAAAACATTTAACAAAATTGTTATATTGTTATAATTTTTTTTTTTTCAAAAAGTAAGCCCCTGTGTTGCGGTGGGCGTTAAATCGGGACAAATAGCATCAATGCCACACCATAGTGATCACCAACACCGAAGTTGTGGCATCTTAATGCGGAGAAATTAGACTAAAGCGTAAAACATAGTTAATAATAACTAACTCGATTTAGGACTCGCGTGTTGCGACACCCCTGTTAAGCGAGAAAAAAATAGACGACGTAAAAAATGTTGAACAACACATGCATGTTGCGTCATATTAACTTGCAAAATTTAGAACGAAACGTATAACAAAACGTAAACACTTTGAACTACACGCACGTGTCTTGTTAACGTAAAACGAAAATATGCGAAATATGAAAAGTGTAGGTGTTCAAAATTGAAAGTAAAAAAGTTGTGAGTTTAATTAGAAAAGATGAAAACTTTTGGTTTAAAAGTACAAAATCAAGTAATTTTTGGTTAAAAGTGTAAAGGGAATATAAAATGAAAACTCACTTGAGTTGAAAAAACTCACTTGAGTTGAAAAAACTCAAGAAACTCTTGTAAAAACCATATGTAACATTTTTATTTAAAAAAATAAGGAATGTAATATACATATATTTAAACATTTTTGTAAAAAAAAACAAAAAAATGTCGACTAGTTTTTGTTTAAAAAATGTTAAAAATTTTATATTACATAATATATATGTCCAAAAAATATAACATACAGATTTTGAACATTTAAAAAAAAAAACTAGTCGGCTCTTTTTACATTTTTTATAACAATGTTCAAATATGTGTATGTTAAATTCCTTTTTTTTAGTAAAAAATAAAAATGTTAGATACGGTTTTCTTGAGTTTTTTTCAACAGTCAGTTTTCTTTTTATACATCACCAAAAGTGTAATATCAAAAAAAAAAAAAAAACATGAAAACCTCTCAAAGGCGGCATGGGGTACTCTATGGGGTACTTTTATGCATCAATGTTGCTAATTTATATTATGTAAATTATTTTAATAATTACTTTAATATTTCAGAATATTTTTTTTATTTTAAGTTAAATCTAAAAGGCTAACAGTAAATGGAACCAAGTTTTATAACTTTTTAAATATTTTTATGAACTGTTTAAACATGGCGGACCCACCCTTTGGCTAAGGTGGGCGGTCACACCCCTTGGTAAAAAAATTAATGTGTATTTTAATCAAAAACCCCTACCACGCCCTTTGAAAATATGGTTTAACATCTCATTCGCACCCCAATAAATATTTTTTAAGTCCGCCACTGTGTTTAAACAAATAAAAATTTCATAACAATTAAACGAAACTTGAAGAGTGGTTAATAACATATCAAAATGAAAAATACATTCAATCATTTTACCTTAATCAAACTTCAAAACCAAAATTTTATTTCAATCTAAAGAGTGAATTACAAGTTTTGCCCTTTTATCTTTTTATCAAATTTCAGATCGTGTCATTTGCCTTTAAAATTGACGGGTTTTGTACTTCATATTTCAAAATCTTACACGATTTGTCCTTACATGATTTGTCCTTTGAGGCTAAACAGTTGATTTTAACCGTTAAGTGAAGGACAAATTGGTCTTTTTACTTATTTATTTAGACACCCATTTTAGTTATTTTAATAAACTAAACAAAATGAATTACATATATCTAAAACACATTATCTTTCTTTGAAACACATATACTCTTCCTCTATACTCTCTCTCTCTAGAGAGAACTCCCACCCTCACCACCACTTGCCGACACCAGCACCAGCACCTGCCAAGGGTATATGTGATATAGTCATTTCTTTGATTGGCTAATTTAACCCTCGTACAACCCATATGACCATTTTTCGCCGCCCACATTACAATACGACCTATCATCAACAGTTAAACAAATGTAGGGGTCTAATCGAGTTGAGTTTGATGATACTCGAGCTAGGCTCACTTGAAGTACTACAACTTGTGTTCAAATCGGTTTAAGCCTGGTAGTTTCAAAACCAAGCTAGACTTGTAACATATCCAATTGGCTAGGGAGAGGCATGCCTGTCTCAAGGTTTTTCACGAGTCAAAGCACGGCTCGAGCATGTTCATTTTCTAGAAGATGTTTGACATAGTGTTCTGTTGGCTCATAAAGTCGACTTCTTCGTAGCATATCACCATATCCTATTGGCTTGTTTGTAACACACCCAGTGATAATGCTCTAAATCTACACATTTTTGTCCACTATAGGACTAGAACCCTCAACCTCATGGGTCACCTTTCCGACACCTTCGTAATCCAATTAGATTTGTTGTGCTAGTTCATTTGGATCGAAGAAATCTTTATATTTTTTTTTTTTACTTTTTGGTTTTATAAGTGAAGGATTCAGTTGTTATATTATACATCAACTTTAGCATGTTTATTAACATCATTTAATGAAAAGTATTAAAGGGTTTATTAACAATCATGGAAATTGAGCAAAAGTGACATCATGATTTTGCTTTCAAAAACATCTAAACTTTAAATACATTTCTAAAAATTGTATACTATTAGGATGATTCTTACATACAACATTTTATGATCAAGTAGTTCCAACATATGATTAAAGATTACTGTTATTTTACAAGTTTCTAAATCCGCTTTCCTTGGAGCTCGAACCCTTGACCTAAAAGGGAGCAACATTTAAACTCTAATGGATCTGTAAATTGGATCCAACCCCCTAATTGTTTTTTTTTTTTAAACTTACAATGTTATTATACTCGGTATCATTTCTTTTAGGTTAAATACAAGTAATCCAAGTTTTTCTTCTTGTTCTATGATTGATTTTTTTTTGTTTGAACTTAAACAACCGCTAAGTTTCTATATCATTTTTTACTATAAAATTTTTCATAATCTAAATTATCTCAATGGAAATAATCATAATAAGATCGGGTTTTGATTTGTTTAGTTCTCACAATAGATATTTTTATATCATGTGTGAGAAAATAGATTGGTTGGTTCCTAAGACTGCCGGGTGTGGGCGTTGGAGGGTGGGCGTTTTGGCCCTTCAACGCCAGGTGTTCCACTCCGGATTGGCGTTGCCCGTTTGGCGTGGAGATTCTGTCTGGCATAGGTCAGGGGGCTAGGTGACGTGATAGACTGTGGTTAGCTGGTTTAATGTAGGTTTTTTTATAATTTTCTTTGTAGTTTTTTTAAAATTCCACATAGCTGGCCACGCCCAGCTAAACGACGCCCCACCATACCCCTAGTTTTTAAGTATTAACTTGTGGATCCCACACTCGCCACGTGTAGAGCAATGCCCCCAACTCAAGCCCCTCTACACCCTAACAACCCTAGTTTTTGAGTATTAGTCACATAATCACAAGTGTTTTCTACACACAACTATATTCAATGTTTTTGGTTTTTACCCATCATTGTAACCAGATTAAACAACTAAAATAGTTAACCCATAAAAACAGGAAAGCATCATGGACCCATACTTGAACAGAAAAGATGAAAACTTTGAAATCATTAAGAGACATAATTTAAACCATTTCCATTCCATTACTCAAAAACAACCGGTTTACAATGCAACAAAACTTCCCCTAGAAACCAATGTAATGGTTCATCTTCTTAAACCAAAAATACAACACCTTCAATAGACGAAAACTTAAATCAAAATTTGGATACCCAAAACACCAACACTATTACACTCGGTATCTATGATCGATTGCCGCCTTTCTTGCCCTTTTTAAAGCTGGGCTTTGAATTAGCTTGTGGGGTTGCTGCTTGACCACCTTTCTTTCCACCTACAAATAACAAATATTTACGCTACTTATAATCATGCGGTTAAAAAAACGATCAACTTTTTAAGCAATAAAGAATGAGTGAATTGCAAGTTTTGTCCTTTATCTTTAGGTCATTTTGCAAGTTTTGTCCTTTATGTTTAAATTTGACGAGTTTTGTCCTTTATGTTTAAAAATCAAGCACGTTTTACCCTTTGGGCCTTCAAAATCAAGCACGTTTTGTCCTTTATGTTTAAAAATCAAGCACGTTTTGTCCTTTATGTTTAAAAATCAAGCACGTTTTGTCCTTTATGTTTAAAAAATCAAGCACGTTTTGCCCCAAAGGGTAAAACGTGCTTGATTTTCAAACATAAAGGACAAAACTCGTCAAATTTAAACATAAAGGACAAAACTTGCAAAATGGCCTAAAGATAAAGGACAAAACTTGCAATTCACTCAATAAAAGAATGGTAAATATGTTTAACCTGATTTTTGAGGAGTGTTGGATTTTGCATTTTGAGGAGTGTTGGTTTTTGCATTTTGTGGAGTGTTTGGTTTCCCTTTCTTAGCAGGAGCGGGTGACTTAGGTGCGGATTCAGCAGGTCTTTTAACGGGCTTTACATCCTATCAAAACATTACATCATGAAAGTGAAACACGGTAATAATTTATCGAGAATAACGACAACACTCGAAAAGTAATTACCTTTTCCTCTTCGGACTCGTCTTCACCCATCGAATCATCAGAATCATCTTCGGAGTCATCTTCAGAATCATCCTCAGAGTCTTCTTGTACGGTTGCTTTCTTCACTGGGGCCTTTGGTTTTTTTTCAAGAGCACCTAAACATAAACGTTGGAAATACTTGTCATTAGGGCTGCAAATGAACCAAATGATCGGCAAACAATTGGTGAACCGTTTGGCGGGAAGTTCATTTGTGTTCGTTCGTTTATTGAACAAATGAACACAAACAAAATAAATTTCTTTCGTTTAGTTAAATGAACAAGCATGAACATAGGCTGTGTTCATTCATTTATGTTCATGAACGTTCGTCGTTCGGTAACGTGTTCGTTTGTGTCCCATAGTTCATTAGCGTTTTTAGTTATTAGTTTTTACATTTTATTTAATTACTTCGAAGTTGCGACAAATATAATATTTAATAAGTCTATATATATTATGTTCATGAACATTTGTTTGTGTTTGTTTGTTTGATTGTTTCCATTTATGTTCAATAACGTTCGTTTTTGTTCGTTGCCTGAAATTAACAAACAAACACAAACGAACACGAACAGCTTCATTTCCTTAACAAACAAACACAAACATATAATCTCGTTCAGTAAGTATTCATGAACAGTTTGTAAACACATATATTTCTTAACAAACAAAGTTTAGTTCGTTTGCAACCCGACTAACCGGGAAAAAAACCGAAACCGGTTTTTAGCCGGTTTTTTTATAACTAGACCGGTTTTATAACCGAACCGCCGGTTTGTGACCGGTTACTAGTCTTGATATGAAAAACCGGTTAATGACCGAAACCGGTTTAAAAAAACGGTTAAAACCAGAAAAAAACGGTTTTTTGGGGGAAAACCGGTTTTTTGGGGGAAAACCGGTTAAAAACTGGTCCTAACCGGTTACACCGGTTATTGTTTAGGACTTGAAAAACCGGTTAGTAACCGAACCCGGTTATAAAAAAACCGGTTTTCGTTTTGGGTGAAAAAAACCGATTTGTACACCTCTATCTACAAGCACACAACAATTCGAAATATAACAAAAACAATAATTAAAAGCCATACCATTAGCATTAAAGTCCAACGCTTCTTCTTCATCTTTGTCCGATGACTCTGAAACCACACGATATATAATCCAAACTTTAGCATGATAAATAACAAAAGTAATAAATCATAATAATCTACATAAAACAAGACTCACCAAAATCATAACCACCATCATCACCCGTAGATCAACAGAAAACAAATTGCGGTCAAGGGAACAACAACGTAAGTTACATAATCAACGGACAATCGATATTCAAACAAACCAAGAATCATATGATAAATGCAAACAAAATAATCAAAACACAAAGGATATTCAATTGGATTATCTCCAAGATATCCACAAAAGTAGACACTTCCATCTTTCCACCCATGAGAGAGCTCCAAATCTTGCTCGAATACCAAGTCAAACGCGATTTGAGGTGCACGCTCGGATGAGAGCGTACCGACGACGTATTTCTTATCGTTAATGCTAACTCTCACCGGGATGTTCTCCACCTTCTTCCCATTCTTCATCTCTCCCAATGCAACCTTTACAAACAAAAGTCCCAAAATTCATATATATTTTATAAACCCTTAAAAATTAAACAAACAAAAGTCCCAAAATTCATATATATTTTTATCAAACCCTTAAAAATTAAACAAGCAAAAGTCCAAAAATTCATATATATTTTTATCAAACTCTTAAAAATTAAACAAACAAATGTCCCAAAATTCATATATATTTTTATCAAACCCTTAAAAATTAAACAAACAAAAGTCCCAAAATTCATATATATATTTTTATCAAACCTTTAAAAATTAAACAAACAAAAGTTCCAAAATTCATATATATATTTTAATCAAACCCTTAAAAATTAAACAAACAAAAGTCCCAAAATTCATATATTTTTTATCAAACTTTTTAAAAATTAAAAAAAAAAGAAAAAAAAAACATATTATAGTAACAAATATCAATTTGAATATGAATATGAACAAAAATTAGTACCAAAACTGAACCTTTCATTAAAAAAAATCTTACAAAATTCACATAAATTTTATCAGACCATTAAAAGGAAGTAACATTTCATATAAATATACTGAAACCTAATTAATAAATTGGGTTAAATAATATATAAAAATCTATCTATTAAATAATAAAGATAGCATAACTTGAATCAGATCAAGGCTTGATTGATACCTGAGATATATGAAGAAGCTTAAGATCCTCAACTGGAACCTTAAGGCTTTCATTAGGTTTAACTTCAACACCTAAAACACACAAACATTTTTTTAAAATTAGATAATTATAAAATAAAAAACAGATACAAAAACAACAGAATGAATTGGAATCTGACCCCAGAATTCCATTGCTGCTGGAAGAAATTAGGAGATGTGTGTGTTGAATTGAGAGATTGGAATAGAGGCGGAATGAGAATAAAGTGTTTGAAAGAGGGGTTTAAATAGCGGTTAATGTCTAGGGTTTAAACTAGGGTTTTTTTGAATTGGGTTTGACTGTTGACCACCGATAACGTTCCAATTCTATATAACCCGGTGGATTGTCAATTTGGATCCGACCCGATCCAAGCCCAAAAATGGCTATCCATCGAACCAACATGATGGACCCGCATGACATTACCATATTATCCTCATATAGAAATTTGAGCAATGACTAAACTCCTGATACCCCGGCAACGGCGCCAAAAACTTAATGTGCGTGAAGTGTGTTATATTTTTGATGAGTATTTAAGCCCCTTTTTACACTTTTAGCCAAGTTTTAAATTTATAAAACACGATATTCACTAACACTAAACACACATATGGGCAAGTGCACCCATCGTGGACGTAGTATAGTGTTGGTAAGATACCGAGGTCGTCCAAGGACACAAGAGCTTTTAATACCGGTTTATCCTCAACGTCTAATCAAATCAAAAAGTGAGAAAAATGTTTTAAACTAAGAAAAATAAAAACTAACTAAATGCTGAAAATAAAAATAAAATAAAAACAGATAGACAAGATGAATCACTTGGATCCGACACGTGTATTAGTATAACCTTTGATTATTTTCGCACTTTTGCACTTGTTTAAGAGATTATCTTAGTTATTGTAGTAGGCCCCTCTTTTGAAGGCGACGTTACCCTCAACCCAGTAGTTTGAGTCAGGAAGGATACAATCCTAAAGGGTCGGATTATTGAAAGATAATGAATTAAGTTATTAATGCAAATTGTGGTAGGCCCCGCTTTTGGCGGAGGCGTTACCCTCGGCTAAGTAGTCTGAGTCAGCAGGGATACAGTCCTAAATAGCCGGGTTATAGTATTAATAGTAGTTAACTTATGAGGGGGTCAAAGAGTTTGGATCCCCGCCATCCAATACCTATGGGCATTGAAGGAGATCCTACTAAATTTGACCCAGGTCCCAAGCAGGACCTCTAAACGCTGAACAAGGGCAAGACCCTTACCAAACCGTTCCCTTAACCCCCGACCAGGTAGCCAACATACCTCCATATAGACCGTGGAGATATGAATGGTGAAAATCTTTTATTTTATATAGACAGTAAAATTGCCAAGACACCACGGACAAACGATAAGGAAAGATCACCTTCAACATAAGTAACTAGTTATTAAAGTCATTAATACAAAACCAAATAAAAAGTGCAAAAGATTAAAAATAAAAAGTATTATACTAAACACTTGTCTTCACCAAGTGATGTAAGAGACTTAGGCAAACATGGCCTTGATTGTCAAGAACTCTTACGATCAATCTTGGATCCCGAGACGACTCACACACTCTACGATGGACAATGGATGATGGTGGTGGATGATGGTGTTATGGTGGTGGTGGGTGGTGGATGAGGTGTGAGAGAGGTGGTGTGCCAAGGGATGAGTTGAAATGGCTCCAAGCACTCTTATTTATAGGCTGAACAGAAGCCTGGGCACGGCCCCGTGTCCGCTGGACACGGCCCCGTGCCCGTCTGACACTCTCTCTCTTCATTAATTGTAATTCGCAATTACAATAAATGCACCTGCAGCACTCTGACCACGCCCCCGTGTCCGCTGGGCACGGCCCCGTGGTGGGCAATAGAAGCTTCTACCACTTTGTCTTTTGTGCCAGGGCTGACCATTCTGTACACTGCCCCGTGCTCGCTGAGCACGGCCCCGTGTTGAGCTGGACACGCCCCGTGTCCGCTGGACACAGCCCCGTGTTCAGCTGGGCACAGCCCCATGCTCAGCTGAGCACAGCCCCATGCTCAGCTTTCTTCTTGTTTTTGCTTTGGGAGATGTTGTCGAGGAGTCGGGCATGCCACGTTTCTTCCTTTTCTTTGTATTTATGTTGGATTTGGCTGCATTTTTGCTTCTTTTGTTTATTTAAGCTCTTTTAACCCTGAAAATACAAAAGGAAGACAAAAGCACACTTTTTCCAACATTAGTACTTAAAAAGGGTTAGTTTTATGCCTCATTTGATGTAATTTATATGTTGCATTTTACTCACATCAAATACCCCCACACTTGAATCTTTGCTTGTCCTCAAGCAAAACTCTTTAATATGTGGCTTACACTCCCAAATGGAATGGGTAGAAGAGAAGGTTTTTGGGCTTGTCTTGAGTGTCGGGAATCCAAGATCTTTATTGGGTTTTATTTTTATACTATTTACAATCCTATTCGTTGTGATTTATTTAAAACGTTTCATAAGAGAAATTACTTATTTGGGCATAACATGCCTTTTTAAAATTTCATTTATATACAAGTTCACATACCTCACGGGGGATCACTCAACACTCGGCCGAAGGTGTATTTTTAGTGAATCACTCGAGAGCGGCATGGAACTTATTCCTACCATAAGCTTGCCAAGCAATCAATCCTCCTCCTTTTTAACTTTATACCTTTGTAAATATCAAGACGACTTTTTGGGTGAAGGGTTAGGCTTGGGCTAAAGGTGGGTGGTTGGGTTAGTGGTTAGTAAAAGGGCGAAAAGCGTAAAAAGCGTCGGTTTTCGTAAAACACTTTGTTTTTTCTTTTTTTTTTTCTTTTTTCTTCTTTTTTTTTCACTTTTTTTTTATTCTAATGAAGCATTTTCAAACAAGGTTTCTTTTGATGAGCTTGTTTGTTTATTGCTAACTTCATCTCTTTTTTTTTTTTTTTTTTTTGTGTCACAAGAAAACCGAGCTTTGTTACTAAAATAAAGGGTTTAAAATGAAAAAGGTTTTGGTGGGTAAAGGGTGTTTGTTTTGGGGAAAGAAACGAAAAGGTTTAGGCTCAAAGGGGTTAACTAGGGGGATTTTTGGGTAGGTGGTAAAAAAAAGGAAAATTAATGGTGTAGAAATAAAAAGGGGTTAGTCCTAATGCCTCCATCATTTACTTACTCGGGTTTAAGTTGGTAAGGACCGGGAATGTATCGTCGTGGCAAGTTCTAGAGTCGTAAGAACCAAGTGGCTATTCACACAAGAAACGAAAAATGAGCATTTAGTTTAAAGATGTATATTTGTATGCTCAATAAAGGCTCAAAACTCACTTTTGTGGGAATGGGTTTTTATGTGATCAAGTATATATAATCAAATTTTAACTAAGATTGTCATGCCGTTTCATAATCTTCTTATTTGGTTCTTTTTATCACGACGCTATCGGTTGTAAATTTATAAAAATATAACCTTTTTAGAACTTGTTATTCCCAAATTAAACCAAGACAAGTAGAAAAAATGAAAAGTTTTTGAAAAAATTGGGGTGATTAGCGGTTCCAATAGAGTTTTGTGTAAGGCTTGTTATTAGGACTTGCAAAATTCAAGGTTTTAGCACCCCCCCACACTTAAATTACACATTGTCCTCAATGTGTCCCAAAAATAACTTTTTCGGTTGATTAAAATGTGTAAAAGTGGGTTAAAAACAAGATTTTATGGTACTGGGTAGCTGAACACGGGGTGGTGTTGGCTGAACACGGCCCCATGTCCAGACTGCCAGTACCAAAAGTAAACAGAAGGCTGGGCACGGGGGCGTGTTCAGTGAGCACGGCCCCGTGTCCAGGTACCTGAACTGGGCATTTCTGCAGATTTTTGGGCACGGGCGCGTGTTGGGTGAGCACGGCCCCGTGCTGAACTTGCAGTAATGAAGAAAAATTGTCGAGAGGCTCTGTTTTTGCGCATGGGGTGTTGGTTCAAGCTTCCCTTAGTATCCTTCACCATCCCGAGTGTGTTTTATTCCTGCAAATTAAAACTAAACTAGAAAGCATAAAAGTTAAACTAATCTAAAACTAAGGATAGTTCCGCGGAATGCCTCCGTGGTGCGCCACGTTTATAAGGGTCCTTGGCTAGACCCTCCTTATCGGGTGGTTCAGGCTCATCTTCAATTAGGGGGTCATTATTGCCAAAAGGATATTTCATTGAGCGCTCAAGATCTATGCTCCTTTTGAATGCCCCTGATTGAAGAGGTAGATTATTAAACTTCCGGTTTTTCAAAGCGTCATGAGTTTTTACAAAAGGTTTTCCCAAGACTAGAGGAGCGTCATCGAGGATGACAAAGTCGGTTGGAATAACCATTTGATTTGTTTGAACCAAGAAATCCTCAACTACACCGATTGATTTTATTACTTTCCGATCGGATAGAAAAATGGGTATTTGAAGTGGAGCGAAATCACTAATACTTAACTTTTCAAAAATGTAGTTAGGCATTAAGTTAACACAAAGATCTTTATCAATGGTGACATTACTAATAAATGAATTTTGAAAGAAACATGGAACCGGTGTAATGTTAATTTCAAAAGGGTCTTCTTTTATTAGCGAAGTTTGATCATTAGTTAACTTAACACTTACTAATTCTTTGATTTTAGCACTAGTGTTTAACTCTTTTAAAAACTTGGCATGAGGGGTTATTAAACAATGATTTTCGAAAGTGGGTGACAAGAGAGTAATTTCTTCAAAATTAGACTCTTCATGAATTTTAACATTATCGGACTCACTTTTTTCATTGTTTAACTCATGTGTCGGTTTTTCACTTTCTTGTTCTTCCATTTTTACACTTTCAACTACCTCTACGTTATTATCATTTTTTAACTCTTCTCTTGCGCGGGATTCCTCTTCCATTGCGCGAGATTCTTTTATATAACGTTCGATAGTTTTAAGTTGTTCCAATATCCTATTAGTTACTTCGGTGAGATGAAAAGAATTTGGATCCTCAAAGCCTGAATCCGGTTGTTCGATCCTTAGTTCCTCATAATTCTCATATGAAGTAGATGGTTCACACCATTGTTCTTCATTGTAAGTATATGATGGATAAGGGTCGAAACTTTGTTCTTCATAGTACCCATATGAGGTGGGTTGTTCACGCCATGGTTCCTCATAATAGGAATATGAAGGTGGTGGCTCATATCTTGAATCTTCAAAGTATGAGTATGAAGGCTCATACCTTGGTTCATCAAAATATGAGTATGAGGGAGGAGGTTCATACCTTTGGTCTTCATAGGATGTGTATGAAGTTGATGGCTCGTACCTGGGCTCCTCATAATGGTTGTATGAATTGGATGGTTGATATGAGTTATTATATTGAACCGAGCGTGTGTTACGACAATTAGTGCAATAATTACCCCTATAATCATCCTCATCATAGGTGTAGTTGTAGCCTCTTGAGTATTGATCCATAAGAATCACTCAACAGACCACAACTGAGCCTCGGGATCAGAAAACAAAAATAAGACGGAAACAGAAGCTGGACACGGCCCCGTGTTGAGTGAACACGGCCCCGTGTTCAGGGTCTGTATCTGGGCGTTTTAATTAAATTTACTGGTCACGTTGAGCACGGGGGCGTGTTCAGCGAGCACGGCCCCGTGTTCAGACTCTGTATCTGGGTATCTAACTAAAAATATGCAGCACGGGGGCGTGTTCAGCGAGCACGGCCCCGTGTTCAGGCTACTGTAAATGCAAAACTAAACTAAAATGCAGAAAAAAATGCGCGCGTTTTGAAAAGGTTTTGAAAAACTGATTAGGCCGTCGATTTTAAGCTTTCTTAAAATCCTTGTGTCCCCGGCAACGGCGCCAAAAACTTGATGTGCGTGAAGTGTGTTATATTTTTTATGAGTATTTAAGCCCCTTTTTACACTTTTAGCCAAGTTTTAAATTTATAAAACACGATATTCACTAACACTAAACACACATATGGGCAAGTGCACCCATCGTGGACGTAGTATAGTGTTGGTAAGATACCGAGGTCGTCCAAGGACACAAGAGCTTTTAATACCGGTTTATCCTCAACGTCTAATCAAATCAAAAAGTGAGAAAAAATGTTTTAAACTAAGAAAAATAAAAACTAACTAAATGCTGAAAATAAAATAAAATAAAAACAGATAGACAAGATGAATCACTTGGATCCGACACGTGTATTAGTATAACCTTTGATTATTTTCGCACTTTTGCACTTGTTTAAGAGATTATCTTAGTTATTGTAGTAGGCCCCTCTTTTGAAGGCGACGTTACCCTCAACCCAGTAGTTTGAGTCAGCAAGGATACAATCCTAAAGGGTCGGATTATTGAAAGATAATGAATTAAGTTATTAATGCAAATTGTGGTAGGCCCCGCTTTTGGCGGTGGCGTTACCCTCGGCTAAGTAGTCTGAGTCAGCAGGGATACAGTCCTAAATAGCCGGGTTATAGTATTAATAGTAGTTAACTTATGAGGGGGTCAAAGAGTTTGGATCCCCGCCATCCAATACCTATGGGCATTGAAGGAGATCCTACTAAATTTGACCCAGGTCCCAAGCAGGACCTCTAAACGCTGAACAAGGGCAAGACCCTTACCAAACCGTTCCCTTAACCCCCGACCAGGTAGCCAACATACCTCCATATAGACCGTGGAGATATGAATGGTGAAAATCTTTTATTTTATATAGACAGTAAAATAATGCCAAGACACCACGGACAAACGATAAGGAAAGATCACCTTCAACATAAGTAACTAGTTATTAAAGTCATTAATACAAAACCAAATAAAAAGTGCAAAAGATTAAAAATAAAAAGTATTATACTAAACACTTGTCTTCACCAAGTGATGTAAGAGACTTAGGCAAACATGGCCTTGATTGTCAAGAACTCTTACGATCAATCTTGGATCCCGAGACGACTCACACACTCTACGATGGACAATGGATGATGGTGGTGGATGATGGTGTTATGGTGGTGGTGGGTGGTGGATGAGGTGTGAGAGAGGTGGTGTGCCAAGGGATGAGTTGAAATGGCTCTAAGCACTCTTATTTATAGGCTGAACAGAAGCCTGGGCACGGCCCCGTGTCCGCTGGACACGGCCCCGTGCCCGTCTGACACTCTCTCTCTTCATTAATTGTAATTCGCAATTACAATAAATGCACCTGCAGCACTCTGACCACGCCCCCGTGTCCGCTGGGCACCGTGTCCGCTGGGCACGGCCCCGTGGTGGGCAATAGAAGCTTCTACCACTTTGTCTTTTGTGCCAGGGCTGACCATTCTGGACACTGCCCCGTGCTCGCTGAGCACGGCCCCGTGTTGAGCTGGACACGCCCCGTGTCCGCTGGACACAGCCCCGTGTTCAGCTGGGCACAGCCCCATGCTCAGCTGAGCACAGCCCCATGCTCAGCTTTCTTCTTGTTTTTGCTTTGGGAGATGTTGTCGAGGAGTCGGGCATGCCACGTTTCTTCCTTTTCTTTGTATTTATGTTGGATTTGGCTGCATTTTTGCTTCTTTTGTTTATTTAAGCTCTTTTAACCCTGAAAATACAAAAGGAAGACAAAAGCACACTTTTTCCAACATTAGTACTTAAAAAGGGTTAGTTTTATGGCTCATTTGATGTAATTTATATGTTGCATTTTACTCACATCAAATACCCCCACACTTGAATCTTTGCTTGTCCTCAAGCAAAACTCTTTAATATGTGGCTTACACTCCCAAATGGAATGGGTAGAAGAGAAGGTTTTTGGGCTTGTCTTGAGTGTCGGGAATCCAAGATCTTTATTGGGTTTTATTTTTATACTATTTACAATCCTATTCGTTGTGATTTATTTAGAACGTTTCATAAGAGAAATTACTTATTTGGGCATAACATGCCTTTTTAAAATTTCATTTATATACAAGTTCACATACCTCACGGGGGATCACTCAACACTCGGCCGAAGGTGTATTTTTAGTGAATCACTCGAGAGCGGCATGGAACTTATTCCTACCATAAGCTTGCCAAGCAATCAATCCTCCTCCTTTTTAACTTTATACCTTTGTAAATATCAAGACGACTTTTTGGGTGAAGGGTTAGGCTTGGGCTAAAGGTGGGTGGTTGGGTTAGTGGTTAGTAAAAGGGCGAAAAGCGTAAAAAGCGTCGGTTTTCGTAAAACACTTTGTTTTTCTTTTTTTTCTTTTTTCTTCTTTTTTTTTCACTTTTTTTTTAATTCTAATGAAGCATTTTTCAAACAAGGTTTCTTTTGATGAGCTTGTTTGTTTATTGCTAACTTCATCTCTTTTTTTTTTTTTTTTTTTGTGTCACAAGAAAACCGAGCTTTGTTACTAAAATAAAGGGTTTAAAATGAAAAAGGTTTTGGTGGGTAAAGGGTGTTTGTTTTGGGGAAAGAAACGAAAAGGTTTAGGCTCAAAGGGGTTAACTAGGGGGATTTTTGGGTAGGTGGTAAAAAAAAGGAAAATTAATGGTGTAGAAATAAAAAGGGGTTAGTCCTAATGCCTCCATCATTTACTTACTCGGGTTTAAGTTGGTAAGGACCGGGAATGTATCGTCGTGGCAAGTTCTAGAGTCGTAAGAACCAAGTGGCTATTCACACAAGAAACGAAAAATGAGCATTTAGTTTAAAGATGTATATTTGTATGCTCAATAAAGGCTCAAAACTCACTTTTGTGGGAATGGGTTTTTATGTGATCAAGTATATATAATCAAATTTTAACTAAGATTGTCATGCCGTTTCATAATCTTCTTATTTGGTTCTTTTTATCACGACGCTATCGGTTGTAAATTTATAAAAATATAACCTTTTTAGAACTTGTTATTCCCAAATTAAACCAAGACAAGTAGAAAAAATGAAAAGTTTTTGAAAAAATTTGGGGTGATTAGCGGTTCCAATAGAGTTTTGTGTAAGGCTTGTTATTAGGACTTGCAAAATTCAAGGTTTTAGCACCCCCCCCCCACACTTAAATTACACATTGTCCTCAATGTGTCCCAAAAATAACTTTTTCGGTTGATTAAAATGTGTAAAAGTGGGTTAAAAACAAGATTTTATGGTACTGGGTAGCTGAACACGGGGTGGTGTTGGCTGAACACGGCCCCATGTCCAGACTGCCAGTACCAAAAGTAAACAGAAGGCTGGGCACGGGGGCGTGTTCAGTGAGCACGGCCCCGTGTCCAGGTACCTGAACTGGGCATTTCTGCAGATTTTTGGGCACGGGGGCGTGTTGGGTGAGCACGGCCCCGTGCTGAACTTGCAGTAATGAAGAAAAATTGTCGAGAGGCTCTGTTTTTGCGCATGGGGTGTTGGTTCAAGCTTCCCTTAGTATCCTTCACCATCCCGAGTGTGTTTTATTCCTGCAAATTAAAACTAAACTAGAAAGCATAAAAGTTAAACTAATCTAAAACTAAGGATAGTTCCGCGGAATGCCTCCGTGGTGCGCCACGTTTATAAGGGTCCTTGGCTAGACCCTCCTTATCGGGTGGTTCAGGCTCATCTTCAATTAGGGGGTCATTATTGCCAAAAGGATATTTCATTGAGCGCTCAAGATCTATGCTCCTTTTGAATGCCCCTGATTGAAGAGGTAGATTATTAAACTTCCGGTTTTTCAAAGCGTCATGAGTTTTTACAAAAGGTTTTCCCAAGACTAGAGGAGCGTCATCGAGGATGACAAAGTCGGTTGGAATAACCATTTGATTTGTTTGAACCAAGAAATCCTCAACTACACCGATTGATTTTATTACTTTCCGATCGGATAGAAAAATGGGTATTTGAAGTGGAGCGAAATCACTAATACTTAACTTTTCAAAAATGTAGTTAGGCATTAAGTTAACACAAAGATCTTTATCAATGGTGACATTACTAATAAATGAATTTTGAAAGAAACATGGAACCGGTGTAATGTTAATTTCAAAAGGGTCTTCTTTTATTAGCGAGGTTTGATCATTAGTTAACTTAACACTTACTAATTCTTTGATTTTAGCACTAGTGTTTAACTCTTTTAAAAACTTGGCATGAGGGGTTATTAAACAATGATTTTCGAAAGTGGGTGACAAGAGAGTAATTTCTTCAAAATTAGACTCTTCATGAATTTTAACATTATCGGACTCACTTTTTTCATTGTTTAACTCATGTGTCGGTTTTTCACTTTCTTGTTCTTCCATTTTTACACTTTCAACTACCTCTACGTTATTATCATTTTTTAACTCTTCTCTTGCGCGGGATTCCTCTTCCATTGCGCGAGATTCTTTTATATAACGTTCGATAGTTTTAAGTTGTTCCAATATCCTATTAGTTACTTCGGTGAGATGAAAAGAATTTGGATCCTCAAAGCCTGAATCCGGTTGTTCGATCCTTAGTTCCTCATAATTCTCATATGAAGTAGATGGTTCACACCATTGTTCTTCATTGTAAGTATATGATGGATAAGGGTCGAAACTTTGTTCTTCATAGTACCCATATGAGGTGGGTTGTTCACGCCATGGTTCCTCATAATAGGAATATGAAGGTGGTGGCTCATATCTTGAATCTTCAAAGTATGAGTATGAAGGCTCATACCTTGGTTCATCAAAATATGAGTATGAGGGAGGAGGTTCATACCTTTGGTCTTCATAGGATGTGTATGAAGTTGATGGCTCGTACCTGGGCTCCTCATAATGGTTGTATGAATTGGATGGTTGATATGAGTTATTATATTGAACCGAGCGTGTGTTACGACAATTAGTGCAATAATTACCCCTATAATCATCCTCATCATAGGTGTAGTTGTAGCCTCTTGAGTATTGATCCATAAGAATCACTCAACAGACCACAACTGAGCCTCGGGATCAGAAAACAAAAATAAGACGGAAACAGAAGCTGGACACGGCCCCGTGTTGAGTGAACACGGCCCCGTGTTCAGGGTCTGTATCTGGGCGTTTTAATTAAATTTACTGGTCACGTTGAGCACGGGGGCGTGTTCAGCGAGCACGGCCCCGTGTTCAGACTCTGTATCTGGGTATCTAACTAAAAATATGCAGCACGGGGGCGTGTTCAGCGAGCACGGCCCCGTGTTCAGGCTACTGTAAATGCAAAACTAAACTAAAATGCAGAAAAAAATGCGCGCGTTTTGAAAAGGTTTTGAAAAACTGATTAGGCCGTCGATTTTAAGCTTTCTTAAAATCCTTGTGTCCCCGGCAACGGCGCCAAAAACTTGATGTGCGTGAAGTGTGTTATATTTTTGATGAGTATTTAAGCCCCTTTTTACACTTTTAGCCAAGTTTTAAATTTATAAAACACGATATTCACTAACACTAAACACACATATGGGCAAGTGCACCCATCGTGGACGTAGTATAGTGTTGGTAAGATACCGAGGTCGTCCAAGGACACAAGAGCTTTTAATACCGGTTTATCCTCAACGTCTAATCAAATCAAAAAGTGAGAAAAAATGTTTTAAACTAAGAAAAATAAAAACTAACTAAATGCTGAAAATAAAATAAAATAAAAACAGATAGACAAGATGAATCACTTGGATCCGACACGTGTATTAGTATAACCTTTGATTATTTTCGCACTTTTGCACTTGTTTAAGAGATTATCTTAGTTATTGTAGTAGGCCCCTCTTTTGAAGGCGACGTTACCCTCAACCCAGTAGTTTGAGTCAGCAAGGATACAATCCTAAAGGGTCGGATTATTGAAAGATAATGAATTAAGTTATTAATGCAAATTGTGGTAGGCCCCGCTTTTGGCGGTGGCGTTACCCTCGGCTAAGTAGTCTGAGTCAGCAGGGATACAGTCCTAAATAGCCGGGTTATAGTATTAATAGTAGTTAACTTATGAGGGGGTCAAAGAGTTTGGATCCCCGCCATCCAATACCTATGGGCATTGAAGGAGATCCTACTAAATTGACCCAGGTCCCAAGCAGGACCTCTAAACGCTGAACAAGGGCAAGACCCTTACCAAACCGTTCCCTTAACCCCCGACCAGGTAGCCAACATACCTCCATATAGACCGTGGAGATATGAATGGTGAAAATCTTTTATTTTATATAGACAGTAAAATATGCCAAGACACCACGGACAAACGATAAGGAAAGATCACCTTCAACATAAGTAACTAGTTATTAAAGTCATTAATACAAAACCAAATAAAAAGTGCAAAAGATTAAAAATAAAAAGTATTATACTAAACACTTGTCTTCACCAAGTGATGTAAGAGACTTAGGCAAACATGGCCTTGATTGTCAAGAACTCTTACGATCAATCTTGGATCCCGAGACGACTCACACACTCTACGATGGACAATGGATGATGGTGGTGGATGATGGTGTTATGGTGGTGGTGGGTGGTGGATGAGGTGTGAGAGAGGTGGTGTGCCAAGGGATGAGTTGAAATGGCTCCAAGCACTCCTATTTATAGGCTGAACAGAAGCCTGGGCACGGCCCCGTGTCCGCTGGACACGGCCCCGTGCCCGTCTGACACTCTCTCTCTTCATTAATTGTAATTCGCAATTACAATAAATGCACCTGCAGCACTCTGACCACGCCCCCGTGTCCGCTGGGCACGGCCCCGTGGTGGGCAATAGAAGCTTCTACCACTTTGTCTTTTGTGCCAGGGCTGACCATCCTGGACACTGCCCCGTGCTCGCTGAGCACGGCCCCGTGTTGAGCTGGACACGCCCCGTGTCCGCTGGACACAGCCCCGTGTTCAGCTGGGCACAGCCCCATGCTCAGCTGGGCACAGCCCCATGCTCAGCTTTCTTCTTGTTTTTGCTTTGGGAGATGTTGTCGAGGAGTCGGGCATGCCACGTTTCTTCCTTTTCTTTGTATTTATGTTGGATTTGGCTGCATTTTTGCTTCTTTTGTTTATTTAAGCTCTTTTAACCCTGAAAATACAAAAGGAAGACAAAAGCACACTTTTTCCAACATTAGTACTTAAAAAGGGTTAGTTTTATGCCTCATTTGATGTAATTTATATGTTGCATTTTACTCACATCAAATACCCCCACACTTGAATCTTTGCTTGTCCTCAAGCAAAACTCTTTAATATGTGGCTTACACTCCCAAATGGAATGGGTAGAAGAGAAGGTTTTGGGCTTGTCTTGAGTGTCGGGAATCCAAGATCTTTATTGGGTTTTATTTTTATACTATTTACAATCCTCTTTGTGATTTATTTAGAACGTTTCATAAGAGAAATTACTTATTTGGGCATAACATGCCTTTTTAAAATTTCATTTATATACAAGTTCACATACCTCACGGGGGATCACTCAACACTCGGCCGAAGGTGTATTTTTAGTGAATCACTCGAGAGCGGCATGGAACTTATTCCTACCATAAGCTTGCCAAGCAATCAATCCTCCTCCTTTTTAACTTTATACCTTTGTAAATATCAAGACGACTTTTTGGGTGAAAGGTTAGGCTTGGGCTAAAGGTGGGTGGTTGGGTTAGTGGTTAGTAAAAGGGCGAAAAGCGTAAAAAGCGTCGGTTTTCGTAAAACACTTTGTTTTTTTTTTTTTCTTTTTTCTTCTTTTTTTTTCACTTTTTTTTTATTCTAATGAAGCATTTTTCAAACAAGGTTTCTTTTGATGAGCTTGTTTGTTTATTGCTAACTTCATCTCTTTTTTTTTTTTTTTTTTGTCTCACAAGAAAACCGAGCTTTGTTACTAAAATAAAGGGTTTAAAATGAAAAAGGTTTTGGTGGGTAAAGGGTGTTTGTTTTGGGGAAAGAAACGAAAAGGTTTAGGCTCAAAGGGGTTAACTAGGGGGATTTTTGGGTAGGTGGTAAAAAAAAGGAAAATTAATGGTGTAGAAATAAAAAGGGGTTAGTCCTAATGCCTCCATCATTTACTTACTCGGGTTTAAGTTGGTAAGGACCGGGAATGTATCGTCGTGGCAAGTTCTAGAGTCGTAAGAACCAAGCGGCTATTCACACAAGAAACGAAAAATGAGCATTTAGTTTAAAGATGTATATTTGTATGCTCAATAAAGGCTCAAAACTCACTTTTGTGGGAATGGGTTTTTATGTGATCAAGTATATATAATCAAATTTTAACTAAGATTGTCATGCCGTTTCATAATCTTCTTATTTGGTTCTTTTTATCACGACGCTATCGGTTGTAAATTTATAAAAATATAACCTTTTTAGAACTTGTTATTCCCAAATTAAACCAAGACAAGTAAAAAAAATGAAAAGTTTTTGAAAAAATTTGGGGTGATTAGCGGTTCCAATAGAGTTTTGTGTAAGGCTTGTTATTAGGACTTGCAAAATTCAAGGTTTTAGCACCCCCCCCACACTTAAATTACACATTGTCCTCAATGTGTCCCAAAAATAAGTTTTTCGGTTGATTAAAATGTGTAAAAGTGGGTTAAAAACAAGATTTTATGGTACTGGGTAGCTGAACACGGGGTGGTGTTGGCTGAACACGGCCCCATGTCCAGACTGCCAGTACCAAAAGTAAACAGAAGGCTGGGCACGGGGGCGTGTTCAGTGAGCACGGCCCCGTGTCCAGGTACCTGAACTGGGCATTTCTGCAGATTTTTGGGCACGGGGGCGTGTTGGCTGAGCACGGCCCCGTGCTGAACTTGCAGTAATGAAGAAAAATTGTCGAGAGGCTCTGTTTTTGTGCATGGGGTGTTGGGTTCAAGCTTCCCTTAGTATCCTTCACCATCCCGAGTGTGTTTTATTCCTGCAAATTAAAACTAAACTAGAAAGCATAAAAGTTAAACTAATCTAAAACTAAGGATAGTTCCGCGGAATGCCTCCGTGGTGCGCCACGTTTATAAGGGTCCTTGGCTAGACCCTCCTTATCGGGTGGTTCAGGCTCATCTTCAATTAGGGGGTCATTATTGCCAAAAGGATATTTCATTGAGCGCTCAAGATCTATGCTCCTTTTGAATGCCCCTAATTGAAGAGGTAGATTATTAAACTTCCGGTTTTTCAAAGCGTCATGAGTTTTTACAAAAGGTTTTCCCAAGACTAGAGGAGCGTCATCGAGGATGACAAAGTCGGTTGGAATAACCATTTGATTTGTTTGAACCAAGAAATCCTCAACTACACCGATTGATTTCATTACTTTCGATCGGATAGAAAAATGGGTATTTGAAGTGGAGCGAAATCACTAATACTTAACTTTTCAAAAATGTAGTTAGGCATTAAGTTAACACAAAGATCTTTATCAATGGTGACATTACTAATAAATGAATTTTGAAAGAAACATGGAACCGGTGTAATGTTAATTTCAAAAGGGTCTTCTTATTAGCGAAGTTTGATCATTAGTTAACTTAACACTTACTAATTCTTTGATTTTAGCACTAGTGTTTAACTCTTTTAAAAACTTGGCATGGGGGGTTATTAAACAATGATTTTCGAAAGTGGGTGACAAGAGAGTAATTTCTTCAAAATTAGACTCTTCATGAATTTTAACATTATCGGACTCACTTTTTTCATTGTTTAACTCATGTGTCGGTTTTTCACTTTCTTGTTCTTCCATTTTTACACTTTCAACTACCTCTACGTTATTATCATTTTTTAACTCTTCTCTTGCGCGGGATTCCTCTTCCATTGCGCGAGATTCTTTTATATAACGTTCGATAGTTTTAATGTGTTCCAATATCCTATTAGTTACTTCGGTGAGAGAAAAGAATTTGGATCCTCAAAGCCTGAATCCGGTTGTTCGATCCTTAGTTCCTCATAATACTCATATGAAGTAGATGGTTCACACCATTGTTCTTCATTGTAAGTATATGATGGATAAGGGTCGAAACTTTGTTCTTCATAGTACCCATATGAGGTGGGTTGTTCACGCCATGGTTCCTCATAATAGGAATATGAAGGTGGTGGCTCATATCTTGAATCTTCAAAGTATGAGTATGAAGGCTCATACCTTGGTTCATCAAAATATGAGTATGAGGGAGGAGGTTCATACCTTTGGTCTTCATAGGATGTGTATGAAGTTGATGGCTCGTACCTGGGCTCCTCATAATGGTTGTATGAATTGGATGGTTGATATGAGTTATTATATTGAACCGAGCGTGTGTTACGACAATTAATGCAATAATTACCCCTATAATCATCCTCATCATAGGTGTAGTTGTAGCCTCTTGAGTATTGATCCATAAGAATCACTCAACAGACCACAACTGAGCCTCGGGATCAGAAAACAAAAATAAGACGGAAACAGAAGCTGGACACGGCCCCGTGTTGAGTGAACACGGCCCCGTGTTCAGGGTCTGTATCTGGGCGTTTTAATTAAATTTACTGGTCACGTTGAGCACGGGGGCGTGTTCAGCGAGCACGGCCCCGTGTTCAGACTCTGTATCTGGGTATCTAACTAAAAATATGCAGCACGGGGGCGTGTTCAGGCTACTGTAAATGCAAAACTAAACTAAAATGCAGAAAAAAAATGCGCGCGTTTTGAAAAGGTTTTGAAAAACTGATTAGGCCGTCGATTTTAAGCTTTCTTAAAATCCTTGTGTCCCCGGCAACGGCGCCAAAAACTTGATGTGCGTGAAGTGTGTTATATTTTTGATGAGTATTTAAGCCCCTTTTTACACTTTTAGCCAAGTTTTAAATTTATAAAACACGATATTCACTAACACTAAACACACATATGGGCAAGTGCACCCATCGTGGACGTAGTATAGTGTTGGTAAGATACCGAGGTCGTCCAAGGACACAAGAGCTTTTAATACCGGTTTATCCTCAACGTCTAATCAAATCAAAAAGTGAGAAAAAATGTTTTAAACTAAGAAAATAAAAACTAACTAAATGCTGAAAATAAAAATAAAATAAAAACAGATAGACAAGATGAATCACTTGGATCCGACACGTGTATTAGTATAACCTTTGATTATTTTCGCACTTTTGCACTTGTTTAAGAGATTATCTTAGTTATTGTAGTAGGCCCCTCTTTTGATGGCGACGTTACCCTCAACCCAGTAGTTTGAGTCAGCAAGGATACAATCCTAAAGGGTCGGATTATTGAAAGATAATGAATTAAGTTATTAATGCAAATTGTGGTAGGCCCCGCTTTTGGCGGTGGCGTTACCCTCGGCTAAGTAGTCTGAGTCAGCAGGGATACAGTCCTAAATAGCCGGGTTATAGTATTAATAGTAGTTAACTTATGAGGGGGTCAAAGAGTTTGGATCCCCGCCATCCAATACCTATGGGCATTGAAGGAGATCCTACTAAATTTGACCCAGGTCCCAAGCAGGACCTCTAAACGCTGAACAAGGGCAAGACCCTTACCAAACCGTTCCCTTAACCCCCGACCAGGTAGCCAACATACCTCCATATAGACCGTGGAGATATGAATGGTGAAAATCTTTTATTTTATATAGACAGTAAAATTGCCAAGACACCACGGACAAACGATAAGGAAAGATCACCTTCAACATAAGTAACTAGTTATTAAAGTCATTAATACAAAACCAAATAAAAAGTGCAAAAGATTAAAAATAAAAAGTATTATACTAAACACTTGTCTTCACCAAGTGATGTAAGAGACTTAGGCAAACATGGCCTTGATTGTCAAGAACTCTTACGATCAATCTTGGATCCCGAGACGACTCACACACTCTACGATGGACAATGGATGATGGTGGTGGATGATGGTGTTATGGTGGTGGTGGGTGGTGGATGAGGTGTGAGAGAGGTGGTGTGCCAAGGGATGAGTTGAAATGGCTCCAAGCACTCTTATTTATAGGCTGAACAGAAGCCTGGGCACGGCCCGTGTCCGCTGGACACGGCCCCGTGCCCGTCTGACACTCTCTCTCTTCATTAATTGTAATTCGCAATTACAATAAATGCACCTGCAGCACTCTGACCACGCCCCCGTGTCCGCTGGGCACGGCCCCGTGGTGGGCAATAGAAGCTTCTACCACTTTGTCTTTTGTGCCAGGGCTGACCATTCTGGACACTGCCTCGTGCTCGCTGAGCACGGCCCCGTGTTGAGCTGGACACGCCCCGTGTCCGCTGGACACAGCCCCGTGTTCAGCTGGGCACAGCCCCATGCTCAGCTGGGCACAGCCCCATGCTCAGCTTTCTTCTTGTTTTTGCTTTGGGAGATGTTGTCGAGGAGTCGGGCATGCCACGTTTCTTTCTTTTCTTTGTATTTATGTTGGATTTGGCTGCATTTTTGCTTCTTTTGTTTATTTAAGCTCTTTTAACCCTGAAAATACAAAAGGAAGACAAAAGCACACTTTTTCCAACATTAGTACTTAA